>NW_028301711.1:100376515-100679545 GCF_037042655.1 Diuraphis noxia | reverse complement strand
AATACATACATCATAAATATAACAGAAAATCAAATTCAAACATAAACAAAGCTTATAAACGGTTGCGTTGAATCCTTATATCAAGAAATAAATAATTATCATAACATTTATAACAATTAACAAAAAATCCTATATATACCAGAAAAATAAACTTTAGAAAATGGCTATCTTTAATTTTTTAGAAATAATTATATAAAAAAATATAATATATTTTTTTAAATTTTTTACAAAAACATTAAAATAAATTTAAAAATGAAATAATTGTAATTCTTATCCCTGTAAATCTTATTATAAAACCAGCATTTTGATATCTCCATTATTTCGTGAGATATCGCAAAGGGTAAATCCTCCCGAGACACCCTGTATAATATCACCTACGACCTACCCATTAGTAATTATTAGTATTTAAAAAAGTTAAATTTCATTTTTTGTACATATTATATAGTATAATGATGATGGAATGCATTGAACAATAAATTTTATTTTATTTTTTATGCAGTAATACCAATACCAATCATATATTACAGAGGTGACGATTAAATTAGGTAAGTGAATCGTAGGCAGGCGGCAGCACCATTTAATGAACAATTATATTGTCGTACCCAACCTTTCGGGTATAGCTAGTATACCACAATCGACACTTGAGTTACCAAAATACCATAAATTAACAGCTTACTACTGTTTGGCTCTCGAGAAGTCGATATCGGTATCTTACTGTTCAGACTATCAAACATCAACGAGCATAAATTAACCGGTTAAAGATCGGATTGGAGGAGTACGGAAGAGTTGGGTGATTACTAAAACAGTGAAACAAAAGATAATTTTTTAAAAGGTTGCGGAAACACTTTTAATAATAATTTGAAGTAGTACAAAAACATAAAATACACTTATAATACTTAGCCCGTATTTCCACCGTCGTTTCACTAGCACGATCATTATATACGAAATGCACACGCACTGAAAACACTCAGCATAAACCAGCCTCTATTGGCTGCGCGTGCGGCAATGTTATATTTTATATAGCAAATAATATTGTCGCCTCCACACATTTTGGTTCATTGGCCTGACATTTCTTAATATTAAAATATTCCCACCATTTATATTTGATGGCATTATATTTATGATATATGCAGTCTACAGTTGATATGAAAATCAGGGAAAATAAAAAACCTATTTATAAAATGCAGCCGATGCGCGAGCAGCGATTCGTCCACCCCATTGAACTATGTATGATATATTATTATATATTATAAAGTGTTATATTGTCCATCCCTATAATATATTGTTGCCTTCTAGAAGGTACTTTTTCCTGCTTTTCTTATAATATCTCGCCCGACCCTGCTGTGTTGTGCTCATGTATTATCGTCTATCGTTCGGCATTTAAGTCGAACTCGTCGGTCACCGTCGTCCGCGATCGGGACTATTCGGTGGACGGGATCGGCAAGGGACGTCTGTCACGCCCGCGGTTACAGTAATCATCGTTTAGCCACCAGCCGGAAACGAGTGATGAAGGAAACGCCGGCGGCAGCGACGATCGACTCCAAGTCGTGTAAAAGAAACAACGAAACGGCGACGGACGGGATGTTGGACACCACGGACAGGAAGAAGCCAACCGTGGGTTCCCGTCGTCGGATAACCGCGTCGTCATCCGGTGGACGGCCGTCGTGTACCACGGTGACAGTCCTGTCCGTGGTGGCCGTTGCTTGTTTCATGGCGGTCGTCGACTTACAACACGCGACTGCCGTTTGTCAACATTGGCTGTCGACGCTGTTTCAGTCGGCTGCCGATCAACAGGTAAGTTGATGCAAAATAATAATAATAAATAGGAAAATAGGTGCTAGAGACAGACAGAGATGTTTCTCGCGGAGAGACGAAAATAATTTAAAACATGATCGATGTACTTATATGCTATACATTTATATAATGTATTATATTTTATTTAATATACAATATTGCAATATATCGTAATATAATCACACGACTGCATATACGCATAATTGCGTCTCGGGTATTTATGGGGGCAGTGGCGTATTTAGAGGGGGTCAACCCCCTCCCGCTAATGTATGGTTGTTATTGGTTGGTATGGTCATAAATAATTAGAATTTAAGAGGGTGATGAAATATAAATTTTTTTGTTACCCCTTCCCCCTCGAAGAAATTAATTTCTATATATGCCACGCCATTGTATAGGAGTAATACCAACTATAGTTGTATCCCAGTTTTTTTTTTTGTAGGTACATATCAATTACACGTCGCGTATATGTTATAAAAACTAAACAATATTTCTCTTACCGTTTTTATACAGACTTAAGGCTTGTCTGTAATTATAATTTCACCACAGGTAGGTTAAAAATATTGTTTTTGATTTTTATATTATTATTGTATTATTGCGTTTATAATAGTAACTGTATAAAATATATTACCATAATTGCCTATTAATAATAAATATGTTTTTTGTATGTTTATTGATATGTATTTTGTAATTTCGATTCTGGTAAAAATGTTATGGTATAGGTAGAAATTTGAAAGATAACTTTTTTATGAATCTACTAAAATGTAATGATAGAAGATCTGCAGTTATATGTTTTAAAAATTCATCTTTATAACTTTTTATAGGGGACGCGACTCGTAAGCAGCGATCTAAATTTTTAGTATATAATTATTTAGCCGAGAATCATTGTTTTATAAAACAATTAATAAGTAATAACCGCGACATATAATACACGTAATACATCAATGTACAATAAATTTGTTTTTTTGTTACCTTTTTTTAGTTTAAAAAAGTCCACTCAACAGATAACAATATTCCGATATTCGTATCTATTATTTCACGATTCGTAATAATTTATGAGAAAACCACATTAGGCAGGAATTGTATTCGCACATTGCGTAAAACAAGTTGTGAGCTGTAACGCTCCACAGTATAGGTACACAGGTGTGCGTGTAGGTACTCTTTAGATCTCATCATGCATTATTCAAAACAGTTGTACTTACCTATATAATATAATATGTAGACCTTACATTTATGAACATTAACGTCGTGTACCACATCGTTTTTTTTTTTCATCGTAGAAATTATGTTTTACCTAAGTGCCTGCCTACCATCATTTTGCATTATGATATTCATAGGTCATGCAAGTATGAGTACCGCCGGACCGTGCACGAAAACCGTGTTGTTGCGAATAGCTCGGAATGATATCTCCTCTTTTATATTCATTTTTTATTTATTTTTTTATTTTTTTTTTGTTTTACTACAACCTATTCTGGGAGAAATCAGCAACAGGAACTATATGCCCACTACCCATAAAAATACCAAACAGATCCATCACCTATGACGCCTCTGCCGATGCCTATTATATTTATACATAGGCATATATAGGCATATCTAGCTGCACTTCTGCAGTGAGCAGTATCTACGAATGTATTTTACTGGCATGCATTACGATTTTATACCAGCCATATCATTAATTTTTGTTCTAAATATTTCCGCTGTGTTGATTTCTGTATATAATATTATTGCTATAGGTGCTTATCAACGATAATATATTTTACACCCAATAGATAGGTATATAATAAGCTACATCAAAATCGTCAAATAACATTTACCGAGGTATATGTATATAGACTCGCGTGTTATTAATCGCAAACATGAAAAATATAATGTATCATATAATAATATATAGGTATACCTACCTACCGTATTTTGGTCAACATTCGACGTACAACAGAATATTATATTATTATTTTATAGAAAACAGTTTCTTTTTTATAATTATTGTTTAAGTATAAACTTCATCGACATAGATTATTAGCATATTATATAGTGTTAAATTAATATTTAATGCATTATTATTGGTTTAGATTATAATTTTATTTATCAAAGTCTATATGTTTACAAAATTTTAATATATACTCAGTTGATTTGAAGCTTCTGTTGTGTTTGGATTGTCGAAAACAATGAGATGGTTTGTTGTTGAATATTTTGGGAAGTGAAATAGTGGATAATTATGCTCTAAATTATTCAATTGATCTAATGGGATCCTTACTAATCAAGTATAAGAGGGCAAGATGTAAATTTATTTTTCTGGATATATTATAATGTCCCATCAGATTGATGTTGAAATATATTGAGTTCCAATGGTTTTGATATGTTTTTACTATTAATTTATGACGTGTTTAAAATCAATTTTGTAAATCCACGTTATTTTGTATATACGTACTATTCTTTATGTAGGTGCATTACTATAAAACGTAATCATTTCTAAACAATATATATATAAGTTTTACTGTTTTAGCGCAAACGTTACTTTCATAGGATTACTATACTCGTGAATAGTGTTATTATTTTAACAAATGCAATCGACTGTATAGGTACATAAGCAATTATTTCCATAAACAAATATGTCCATATACCTATACTGAATCCGTATAGGAATGTTTATTCTGTGCACGTATATTATTAGCATTCAAAGTTCCGTTGAAAACTTTTACGCTTAAATTTATATTTTTGAAATTTTCATTCCTATTTTTCTTTACTTGTCCTGGCTATAGTATTGGACATAAGCCAAGTTCAATAATTTAGATTCAAAAAACTCGATATACAGAACCATATTATCTCTGTTACCGCCGTGAATTCATAGACCTGGTGGCCAACTGTCCTTAAGTTACATTATGGTAAGCAAATAATATATCATACATCGATAGCATCAGTGACGTGAAGCCATTGCCATTGACCGTATTATGGTATAAATTGTAAAAAATAAAAGACTAAGTTCCAACCATGAGACTTATAAAAACGGTTATGAAGAAACATTTTACATGTTATCAATTTATCATTTATATGTACAATTATAAAATTTCATAGAACTTATTTTTTTTTGAAAAATTTAAAACTGAATTTTAATTTAAAACTAGAGTAGGAAATGTTGTTAACACTTCTACTTAGTAAAATGTTGTGGAAAATATTATAGAAATATAATTTCTTACGCGCCGTACAAAAAATCATAAATAACATAATAATTATCTATTATGTACTAAGTACTTATATATTATATCTTCTTTACTACATGATCGGAAATTAAATATTGATGATTATTGATTACTAATCAAGTATGAAATTAGTCTGACCATCTAGAGATGATTTTGAGAACATAGTAAAAAACATAAATTTAAAAAAAAAACATGTTTTTCAATATTTCAAGAAGGGTGAAGTTTAAGTTCGAAATATTCCATACTACTCATTACTCATAACCCAATAATTATTTATAGAGGTTATTACGATTACGGGATATAGTAATAATAACGACTTAACAGATATCAAATTTTGATTTATTCTGTTAATTGCAGTAAACATGTATTTATGGCTATTGGTTAGTAGTTACCGTAATATGAAACTGCTAGTGGATCAATTTTTTTAATATTACACACGCATAACTTAAATAAATATTAAAATATCATAAGATAGTTAGATCTGCGATAATATAGCGCAGTAATTTTAACGCACGACAATTTAGCGCTGAAGTTTCAGCGAATAATACCTAATATATAAGTATATATAACACATAATATAACATTATTTACACACAAAACAAGTCAGCGCCCATCACATTCATTAAAATACACTACATTTATTAAAATTTAAAATACACTCTCATATCAAAATATGTACCTTTTTTGTTCAGTAACAGGATATAGGATATAATTAATAATTATATAGTCAACGGCATCTGCAAATGTGGATTTGCCCCTATACCTTAAACTTTTCCAGTTTAACCCACAGTCAATCACCACGACTCAGCAGATGATTTTGTTAAACGGTACCTATCTACCTGGTGCCTACAACGCTGCAGTTGTGTCAAATCAAAAAATCTCGAAAGTCGAAGTAAATAATACAATCGAAATAATCTAGGTAAATGACTAACGGAGTGTATTGATTTATGACTTAATTAAGAAACATTCATTCAAATTTAATTATTATTTATATCCACCGCGATTAAATGATTCTCCTCAAACGTAATTGTAGGAAACAAAATCTATGCACACTTGTAGTACCTGTATTATTATACGTATATATATTATGTAGTTAACAGCAACTTGGCACCAATAATGTATTAAAATCAAATATTTTCAGTGCCCCGCGGCCATCGACAAAGTTGCCCTTGATTGTACTTACCTATATGGTTAATGTTTATTTTTATTTAAAGTCATAAAATAAATAGATAGGAAACGATAAAATCCATATCTAAAGTAAACGATGCAAAAACGATCCTTCGGGTGGTGATCGCAATCAATAAATTGATTATTGTATTTTTTATATGCAATACTACCCGCACTGTGTGAACCGGCCAAAATAATAATGGCCGCAACACGTGTATTATTTTTAATGTAAATATGTCAACTGCAGCGTCATTGTTGCTGCATCTGAGATCCGTTTCAGTCATTTTCCCACCGTTTATCTTAGCCATAATATAACGCGCTACAACTAGTGTAATTCGTGTTAATAGAAAGGTCCCGACACCCGTAAAAAACAGATAGGTACCTACCAACGATTTATGGTTACATTATTATTCTCCTTCTTTACCGTGGTCTTGTTAGTTGTTCGTAACAATTACTGTTCTTTTGAGACTTGAAATACCCGCGGTTTATGGATTTACACGGTTACAAATAATTTTGGGTTAAAACCGAATTATATATATATATAATATAAGTATACCATTAGGGATAGGTATATCAGAGAAAAAATTATGACGGACCGGAATTTTTTTAGACTTGCAGCTTGCAGGTTTACGTGAATTTTGGTCATTGACGTTGAACATTCAATAAGTAGATAAAATATTGTGTTGAACATGATATATTACTATAGTTAATGACCTAAAAAGTTAAAACTTAAAAGTATTGTTATTTTTTCAATCAAAATTCAAAACTTATGATTAAATCAAATATATTTTGTATATATAGTACAAATTTTATAGTTTCATCATGGTTAATTATCTATTTTTTTTTGCATATATTTTACTTATTTTAAAATTTATTAGAGACCTATTAAATTAGTAAAAGAGGTGTTACCATTGGGTATCTTCCTCATCATGTTATTCATGTCATTTTGTTCTATGTTAATACATCAAATTTGCTCATTGTAATTATTGTATACAGATTGTAAATTTTCTTTCTAATAAAAAAAAAGTTTGCTATCCTATATAAAGATAATGAAAATTACTAACAAGCTTTTTGTATATTTGTTTTTTACGTAATGTAGTCAATGCATTGTGTACGTGCGAGGCCTAAATAACAGGAAGCCTAGGGCAAAGGTGAAAACAACAATTTTTTTTACCTTTTCCTATAATTATTCAATTTGGCAGGAACTATGGATACAATATAAGAATATATTAGAATATTATAAAATATTATCATGTCACCGCGCGTTATTGATAGAACCATTTTAAAAATGGGTAGAGCGCCTATCATTAGTTGCAATTGCAACTATAAATAGATTAGTCCACACCAATCGAGGAGCTATAGCGAGCTTACGACTGTATTACGCTTAATTATTTTGATATTTATATTATGCCTATGAATAATATTCTACTTGAATTTAAAGTAAAGAGTTACCTAAGTGTTTAACTTATATTTATTACCTATTTTTCTCGAATACATCTCTAGACCGCATCAAATGTTTTAGGAACGTCGTTAAATAATTTATGTGTGATACGGTGATATAGTCGTGCACAGAGATTACTGTACACATATAATTATTGTTGGAAAAGCATTGAAAACCAGTCAGTCATTTTTTGTTGGAGTTCGAAAACATTGAATCTATACAAAGTGATCGCCACATTATAACTATTTGTACTGATAGTTCTTCAGCCATATTTTCTGTACCACAATATATTGTTCATCCATAATGCTAGACGATCGTCTTTTGAATATTGAAGAAAACTCATATTCTTTGTACTTGCTTTACTTTGCCAAAATTTTACAGAGATACACATTCCGGTTTACTTTCCATTTTCTTTAGTTTTTTTCATATAAATATAAATAAAAAATGTTTGCTGGGTCAAAGAGCTTGAAAATTTAATGAATAATAAAATTACATACATTTTTATTATAGTTGTACACGAATTACACACGTCATAAATAATAAATATAATAAATAACAATAAATTAAACGAAATAATTAGGTCAGCGTATTATCATACTAGTATTTAATATCAATGCCCCGTATAATACTATTAAAAACTAACATACCCTTTTACTATTATTATTTTTTTTATATTAAATTATTAAATTAAAAGCATTTATACTATACATTGCTTACTGACCTAGTGTTATATTATTATAAATTATGATAATTGTTAAAAAATATTAATAATGTCTATTCCTACAATGATGTAAAATGTACGAATGTTTATATAGTAGTAATGGTTAAATGTATTTATTTATTTCGTGTGATTATAATAGCTGGATAATTGCTTTGATTCTCAATGTAGTTAGCGATAACTGATGGCTATACTGCTAGTAATTACTATAGTAGCTACTTATAATTACTACGTTTAGTCGTTGCCATTAAAATGGTTTAAGATCGATATTTCATAAATTCGTTTATATTCGTATGTGAAAAGGTCATTGGACGAAGAGAAAATATCATAATATGTACTTCAACATCATCATACAAACGTAATAATTCAATACTGTTATATACATTATTGTTCAGAAACATTTTCAACTATGGTATTATACGAAGTATATTCACCATCGAATTCAAAAAAAATTTCAGCATGGCTAAAAAATGTTTGAATTACAGTGGTAGATGAATATAATACTAAAATGGTATAGGAAAATTTCTAACTATCGAAAGTTTAGAATAGTAAATAATACATTTTGGAAGACGGCAGTTCTCTTGAAATTCAATAAAGTGAATATAACTATTTGATATAACTTGCTGCATACACAATTTGAAGACGTTAGGGATAAAAAAAAAGTCATGTAGCCTACGTAAGTACATTGGTGTCTATCTTCCCTATGTATAGGAACCTACCTGACAATAATACGAAATCGTATAAGTCCTCTAGCTTGTTATGCAAAAATACGTTCATGTAAACTATATATGCATGAAATTAATTTAAAAGAAATAAAGTTTAAATGTGCTCTATAAAATAATAAACCATGAAATGATCAACAACTGGTCATTCTTCGCAATTTTGGCCACATAGAGAAATATTTAAAAAGTGGATCCGTACCTAACAGAGCATTAAATAACAACATCCATTGCAGACATAATTTTTAAAATCTAAGATTAGGTATCGTTAATTTGAATTCAAAAGAGAAATGTATTGAAGAGGAAAAACAAATGTTTCATATTATTAGACATGAATGGTTATGATTAGTTTCAATATTTACGATAGATAATACTTACAGTGAGTTTTGTGTGATCACTAGCTGGCTATAAAACCAACAATTATTTATTGGAATATAAAAAACGATCAATTAAACCAATTCCTATTATGTTGGTTATAATAAATTGACCTTTTTATCTTCATCAAATCCACAGAGTGCCGTCACGTTTATTTTAACTTTTATGCATTTTTTATACTTAAAATATTTAATTTTATAGAGCTGAAGATTATAAATGAATAATTTATTGTAGCAAGTATAATATTCCTAATCATGTTGAATTAGATTCGAATTCAATTAATCGGTGCTAAAGTGCAATCGACAGACGATAAATACTTAATTGTAATGATTTTCTTTTTTTCAATGGCACTTGTAACTTGCTTAATTTTGATCAATATACTATTACATACCCACAAACACACACACACACACACAAGATAATTCTTTTTCTAAAAAAAGTTTCACTTTAAAAAAAATTAATTTTATTCGATAATGTGATATGAAAAAATTTAAAACAAGTATTTAAAAAAAATTAAACTTTTCGAATAAAAAGTGTAGATAATGGATCACGTTGTGTGAGTGTGTGTATGTGTGTTTGTTGATAATGGTATAGGTACCTATTATTATTATGTAGCAGATATAATCGAAAAAATTACTACGTATTTATAAGGAATTATACTTTGAACATGGAATATTTGCCACAGGCCCAATATGTGCAGTATACCTAGTATCTACCTGCATGTAGTCTACCACCTATATATCTAGTTATAGATGAAAAATCTTTCTTTTAGTAGGGCACAAAACATGTCGATTATTTAAAACACGCACTTTATGCAATATAAATTTTAATCAAACACGTGGCTTGTCGATTGATCGCAATGAACCCAGTTCTTAATTAAACGTTTAAATAATTATAATATACGATAGGTACGCATATCGATTGTTTATAGTTTGTCCATGTTAAACATTTTCTTTTATATAATTGTATATATAGTTTATAATATAATTAACGCTCAGGTTAAGTCTCACCACCCGCCCATGAATTACTTTATATATATATATATATATATATATATATATATATATTATTATACCATTATTTTATTTCTTTGTTTGACAAAATAGTATGATGCGTACCTTCGAAAGTTCACGGCTCGGTATTATCATAGGTTATATTCTATAATAATTGAACTACATTTGGCCACACTCGTAATTCCAATTAAACAGATTAAACTGTATGACCAGCAGACGGTCATTTCATACGTTTCTGGCCTAATTTTTACTGTAATGATCATTGCGCACACTCCGTAAATAATAATAATAAGTATATTACAAATTTTCTAATTGGTCGAAAAATGCTTAACCCTATGAGCACCTACTGCATGTTTGCACCGTATGTTTGTCTAGCTAATCCTTTTATAATGATTGCTACTTGGGCGATGTTTCAGCTTTTAAATAGTGATAATAAAGCCGTTACATAAAAAAAAGTGAAAAGTTTCAAGTCTGGTAATGATTGTATAATAACTAATTATTTTGAATTGTAATAAATTAATTCATATCATTTGAAAACGTTGTTGTTTATATATGTATATATATTTACTATTGAAATAATAGTATAAATTATAATAATATAAAAACCTATCTAATTTTTGTCAAAATTCAAAATGCAAACGCTCACGTAGTTTTACGCTTAATTTTTAAATTTCAAAAGCAACAATTTTAGAAGCTCCTAAATATTATTTGAATTAAATATATATAAAAAATAATTTATACATTTTCCTAATTTTTAATGTATATCAAAATATACGAGTAAAACAAACAAAAAAACCAAGTTTTTAGTGTACTCAAACGAAACTACAGTACCTACTTGTTTATCGATTAGCTAATTTAGCCCCCATACACACTAATAATCGTACTCAATTTCTATCTATGAATTTATTTAATATGTGCAGTAATCCTACAAATATAACTATAAACACATACCTACATAACACCCAGAATAGTAAATTATTTCTAATTGACGACTCGCGTGATTATTTATTTATTAGACTTCACTCTCGAATGTGATAAACTTTAAGTCTCTAAAAGCGTATAATTTTTCAAAAAACTGCATTCTCAAATCATTTTAATATGTGCATCATATGTACCCACTTATTATGAATATACTCCATGAGGCATTAAGTAACGTTTTGTAAATTTGTAATACAACTAATATAATTTGTGTACACCGTACACTTCTGTCACAGCCATTAACCGTCTACACAGTTGTTTATCGTTTGCTCATTCAGGCAGCACACGTGATAAAAAAAAAAAACGCTTCAGCGATTATTGGTATTATAGCAGTAAATTATGTTTTGAGGGTTTCATTAAAATCACTGTAGCAGAAAAAAGTATCATAAACCACGAGCAAGTCCATCAGATTGTTAATATATTGTGTCAACCTGGAAACTAATCAAAAGTCTTAATACCATTTATCATAGTAATTTATAAATATTTTATCCAGTTTTAAATATATTAGTATGAGTGTATTTCATATTCTGCCACTCTGGTTCAACATAAATTATACATAATATAATTATAATATAAATAAGTATGACATTGAAAAATCTAAATTGTACTTTATAATATTACCATGAATAAGGCTTTTTATTTATAAGAATATAAATATGGAAAACTACAATAGGTAATTACTAGTTTAGTAATAAATTTATATTTGTACAATTTTACTCACAATTAAAGCGCTAAATCCAAAAACTAACAACGGCAACAAAAAGAAGACAACTTTTCTGCGCTTATGTTATAAATAGTGAATTATTGTTATTATATAACATATAGGTAATTATAAAAAATATTAAAACGGCTAAAATATACCAAAAAAATCTATCAAAAGCATATTTTAATTTACTGATTTCTAATTTATTTTTTTTACATTGCAATTATACTTGAAAACAATATTATAGGATAAAATGATAAAAATGTATTAAAGTATAGATTTTATATTTTTTTGAAAAAATGAAATACAGTATTATTAATATTATTGAAATTAATCAATTATTTATGGCAATGGCATAATCAATAAAGTGCATATTATAATAAGATAGTAAGTTATGGGCTAATTAAGATTTGCAATTTCAATTATTTTGTGTTATAAACTTCAATTATATTGTAAATAAAATGATTTCACTTATCTTAAATCAGAAATCAGAAAATATTCTAAGTAAGTTTTCTTTCATAACTGGATGTGGAAGTAGTATTTTTATTGTTTGCTCCGAGACCGAGAGATTTGCAGGTACCTACCTATAATTTTAAATGAAATGCATTTTCTGTTTGAAATAACACATATGTACTTATTTATAAATTCTAATATTAACCAATTAGACATTTCTAGAAAACATGTTACTTTCACATGTATAATGTTAGTAATATGTGGTTCACTGAAAATATATCATAAAGTGTAATTACCCACCTAATCTATACTCATGTCTAAATCAAGGATTTATATTCTCGTATTAAACGTCTAAACATGAAATTTATAAACAATAAAATTTAATGAAATATTTCCAAAACATTCTTAGTATTCCCCAAAAAATCATTTAATAGAAACGAGAATAAATAAAATAAATATTTAAAATAGGTAGGTACTTAATTATTTAGACCTCCGAGTAGTTTTAGTAATAATATTTTTAGTGAAGACAATAAAGTTAGGGGTATCGACAATTTCTATTTAAAGAAGTTCTAGTTAATCAATTTCGATTGGATTGATAATGCTTGATATTTTATAATGAGTAGAATTCGATATTTAATACATTTTATTATTTTCACAGAGAAGATATTAATAAATAAATAAATAAATAAATAAATAAATAAATACAAATATTTATTTTAAACAAACATATTTTTTATGATTACTTAATTTTAGTGCTAACCCATAGTTAGTATCAAACAGGTATATTGGTATATAGTAATAATTTAAAAAAATTGTGTACAATCCGATATTTTGATCAAATAGTGCGCATTGACGTTACCGGACTTTTTTGAGGACATACTACGGCCGCCAATAGATTGTTCCTACTGCCAAGGATTGGACGCCATTGAAAAGGTATACAATTTATCAGCCGAACATTTTGAAAAGCAGTAAGTTAAATTATTTTGAATTAGTTATTTTTGTTGAAATAGAAAAATATTATTCATAGAAACATGAAAAAAACTACACGGTAACATTTGATAATATTTATAGGTAACTAAAATTAGTCAATTAAAGCTAAACAAAACCTACCGTATTAATAAAAACAAAAAAAAATCATTAATGCTGAGAATAAATAATATTATAATAAATAATTATAAATTTATAAAATGTCTTTAGAAATAGAAGTTGCAAATAAACACATAATTTCCAATTCAAAATTGTTTTTCGTTCACCAGCTATAAAGAGACTTACTCACCTGATTTTTAATCATTACCAACCATGGCCCATAGGTAATGATTAACCTATCTAAGTACCTACAATTTTTTAACGTAGCTTGGCTTAAATAAGGCCATGGTAGCCTCGATCTTTAAATAAAGTTTTTACTGATTTTTGTGTTATAAATGTTTGTTGAATTTTCCATCATGATGGTGGGAAAAATTATATCAACTTAATGTCTAATAGATATCTTGAACAATTTGTTTTTGAGAAATGAGCAAATTCTGAACATGAATCGTTTTTTTTTTACTTGGTAGACTGCAGACATGTTGAGATGAAGCCTCCTCGAGTTTATATACATATACACATGTTTTAACGATTTAAGGGATTTTTAAATGTTATCTATTTTTTTCATAGCTACGCGTACACAGGACGACCAGTAGTGGTTGTTGAAAATTCCAACGCCGAGAGGTCGGCCGATTTTGGATTTAAACTTTTCAAAAACTTGTCCGATTCCAAACTTTTAACGCCATGCCAGTTTTTCCCGTACAAAACCGAATTCACCACGCTCGAGGAAGCTCTGAATATGGACGACCAACGGGCAGCGATGGCACCCGGATATGCGCCGTGGTACATTGGATGGTACGTCGGATAGTACCTATTACATATAATATTATTGGCGTACTAGAATTTTTTCATAATAACACGAATCTATGATGGCTTTTTTAGTCAGCATTTCATAATTATTTGAAAAGATACTTTAAACTATTTAAGGATGTATTAGTGGTGGCATGTGATGATTAGGGATGGGCGTTCTGTGCTATGCCCAAGGTCAGGGAGACCCTATGTTTCCTTATTTGTTTTTAATAATGTTATGGTACCTATGCAGAGAAAAAATCCAGGGTCTCACCAAAAATATTTCCCAGGGCTCCAAAATACGTAGTGCCGTCTGCACTGGGTATATTAATATATCCCTGACACCCCGCTGCGTACTCCACTAGGAGTTATAGCCTTTAGGTAGTATAATATTAGGAAAATAACGAAAATAGCAAAAATGAAAATAATGAAAATAATATATAATATTTTCCTATATGAAAAAAAAAATGAATTCAATCAAAATTTTTAAATTTTTCTTGATCGATATGTTTTATATTATGTTTACGTATTATTATAGTTTATTGTACAAAAATAGAAACTATTTATGATTAAGGGTATAATAATGTTAATACTATTCTTAAGGATTTTGATGATGTAACATTTTATGTTTATTAAAATAAGTCTTAAAAATAAAACTTACAACACCATCCCCTCCCTAAAATTTGACTGAAATTGCCGGTTTATGTAGCTATAAGAACCTTCTCAAATAGCATAATAGTTATTGCTGGTGTGGATACTTGCATAATATTATTATAATAAATTAATAGGTTAAATAACATTAGGTAGGTATATAAAATAAAAAACAAAAATTAATTTTGAAATAATCTCAGGAGCAATTGTGAACGTAAATCAATAAACCGTTTGAAGGAACACATATCTCTACCGAGTTTCTTGCCAAAGCTGTCAGACAGGAAGCAAACTCTTTGGATTTTTATGGGCACACCGGGACACGGAGCACCGATGCACGTAAGTATCTGTACAGCTGACATATTTTTTATAAAATTCTGTACGATAATAAGACATATATACAGGGTGATTCTTTTAAGTGGGTACACTAATTATCTCGAAAAGTATTTACTTTTTCAAAATATTTTTTTACATGGTTTCAAGTTGTTAAAAAACCAACGTTTTTATTAAAAAATTATATTTTTTATCCTAATCATTTTTTAAGTTTTTTACTTTTTTGAATGACAACATAGAGTTTTCATTTCATATTCCAAAGCAGAATATTTTTCTAAGTATTTTGATTCATAAAAATCGAATTTAGGACGAGTAGTTTATGAGTTATATGTATTTAAAGTTTAGACAAGCGGAGTAGTGGACAAACATTTTGCGGGGTAACCCCTTACTACTCCACTCTGCCAATCTAAACTTTAAATACTTATAACTCAATAAATACTAGCCCTAAATTCGATTTTTATGAATCAAAATAGTTAGAAAAATATTCTGCTTTGGAATATGAAATTAAAACTCTATGTTGTCATTCAAAAAAGTACAAAACTTTAAAAATGATAAGGATAAAAAATATTTAAAATAAAAATAAATTATTTTAATAAAAACGTTGGTTTTTTAAGTTTTAACAACTTGAAACCATGTAAAAAAATATTTTGAGATAATTGGTGTACCTACTTAATAGAATCACCCTGTATATATACAAAATCAGGCTTGTTGTTCCCAGGTAAAAATAGTAAATACTATATATAAGATATAACAAATTTAATATTCAATATAACAATATGAAAATTATCAAACAACAATAGTGTAAGTTAAAAATGTATAAATTAAAAGAAAAAGGGTCCTCATTTGATAGTTTCATTAAGCGATTTATCGGCTCAAACATATAATTGGTTGAACATTATTATATACAATGGAATGTGGAAAGTAGTTTTATTATTAGTAAAACGTGAAGGTGTACCTTAAAACGTACTAGTGAGAAAAGAGATGGAGCATAATTAATATCCGAAGAGATGAGTTTTGTGAGAAAAGCAGTGATATGGGAGTATCAATGATCAGTTAATGTGGATGAGTTGAGTTTAGACTTTAGATACAATCGAAAATTTTTGTACAGCATAAATATAATTACAATGTAACCTACACTTTATTCTTAATTTAACATTTGGCATATTATACAATGTTGAATTCATAGTTCACAGATAGGTATGTATAATAAATATTATATTATAATATTAACATTTTGAAAAATAATATGCTTGTGGGGAGGGGGAAGTTGAACCTCTAGTCACTCCTAAATTCTGCCTAAATAGTATAGGTATATTCAGCAAGTGGTGTTCCAACTTGACATGATATTTTTATTTTTTTTTTTATTTAGATTGTTAATAATATGGCTATTAAAATAAAATAATTCATGTAATTATATTTTTAACGAGTTACAAACAGAATATTTAGTAGAAAATATAATAGTAGAATAGTAAAATAAATGAATAAACAGCGATTAAAGGACATTAACACTAAAAAACTAAAATAATTTTATGGGAAATTGTTATTGTATGCGTGAAAATCTCAAAGTTCGTAGTAAAGGGTTTTTCACGCTCGAATCGCCGACTAAAAAAACAATAAACAACTATCACCAATGTTTAACTTGTAGTTTTCTCATACGAAATAATCGACGTACCACCCAATTTTTTTTTAGTTGTCGATTCAAACGTGAAAAACGCACGACAAGCGTAAAAATGATGTGCAGACATCTCGATTCGTATGAGAATTTCGCAAAAAAACACAACTTGGGTGTTCATTTTCACATTTAAGATAATGTTCTAAAAATATGATGATTAAACCCAGATTTTGAAGATTGAAAAAAAATTTCAAACAAATCTTCATTGGGTCATCAGACTGAGTACACATATACTAGTTACCTCAACCATTTCAGAAACACCCTGTTTAAAAGCAATTCATCGCCCCTCTCAAAAATCAAGGATTTAATAATTTTTTTATCTTTTCATAAATCACTGAACACATTTGTGGTGGAAATCGACTGTGCACCTCATCAACCCACAAGATCGACAAAGTGGCATTTCCATCATGGCAGACGCAAATCAGTGGATACAAAAAATGGACATTGCGCACACCGGTCGAATGTTTTTTTAAATGCAAACGAATGTTCGAAGTGTTCATCGAACCTGGTTCAACGAGTGAGTGCCTATATTAGTATCTACCGATTAAAACGCAAATAGTTGGTTTGCTAGTAGACTAAACCCTCCTAAAAGTTGTATAGACCCGCACAAAATATCTGAATATCGCCACATGTATCATTAAAACGTTTTCATCTCTACATTAAAAATGTTCAGCCCCTCCCCCCCCCCCCATTTTAAAAACTATTCACACTAACTTACACACTACAGTGGTTGTGTGCACTACTGCACTATTATGCAAGGTTACGGGGCAGCGAAACGGCTGATTTTAAAAATAGATTTTCTTCGTCGTAATTAAAATAAGAATTCTCACTCGATGTTATTAGTTCAAAGATAACATGCCATTTAGTAAACACAGAACAGTGGAGTGGCTTATGCAATAAAATCGATTTACAAAAATAATGGCAGTTACGTAGCCGCACAGCGTTCATTTTTTCCATAGATAATAAAAGAATGGATAGGCCATTCCTATATTAACAACGAATGTAGGAAAAAATAATCCAGGGAAAAATAAGACATCGGAAAAATAAGCCACGGAAAAAAAAGCCAAATTACAATAATCTATATATATAAAAATGGAGACAAAAATGTATAACAATTCATCAATTGAGAACGGCTGAACCGATTTCGCTCACTCTTTTTTTGTTAAGGTTTTAACTGTTTTAAGGTTCTTACGAATGAACAATAATTTGAGAAAGTTATCGGGTTAGAGAAATATGATGAGGGTGTGATGAAATTAAAGTGGCGCCATCTGCCCAGTAAAAAATTAAATAAATAATATTAATATGTTTTGGTAGTCAAAGGCAACCATTTAAACAAACAAGTGCTCTCGAGAGCAGCTGGACTTATTTTTAGGATGGACATTTTTGTTTATTTATAAATGGTTGCTTTAGTGACGGTTATTATTGGTCCGTGTTATTAGTGATGGTTATATATTAAATATTTATCTGTTAGTCCTATATACATTCTTAAACAGCTTGCGACCGATTGCGACAAAATTTAGTACAGAATTTTATTAGACATATGGGCAGAAAATATGGTAAATTAGAAAGTGTTATGTCTAAATATCATTGAATTGAATATTTAAATTGTCAACATTATATTGAAAAAACGAAGAAAATTACATAGTGATATACGGAATTGAATATCGTTGTAAGATTATAATATATTTTAACTACTATCTATCATTATGTATAAAAATATACTAATAGCATCATCACATGAAATGAATTTAACACACAATATGAACTATGGACCATAAAAGAGATAGAATTTTTAATGGGCTAAAAGTGCATGGGTTCAGCTAGTTAAATATATATATCAAATAAAATTAAAGAATTAAATAAGGTATTATTTAAAAAAAGTTTACACTTTATTGTTCATATTGTATACATATATATATATAATTATTAATACACAGGTTATATGTTACTATTTATTATTCATAGTAATAAATATATTTTAGATTCTAAGCAGCAATGAATGTATTGATTTTATTAAACAAAAAGTTTAAATTAAAAATATATATTTATTTATTTATTTCAAGATAGCATGTAGTTCATACTGCAACATGTACATTTAAAAAAGAATCATCCTGTACAAAGTATATACATTAATACATTATTATACTTATACATATTAATCTAGGGTGTAAGACATAAATCAATTGATTTCAAGATAATATCCACAAAATATTATATTAATTTTATTCAATGTATATTATAATATTAACAATTTTATTTTTATATATGAATACGGACAATACAGTATGATCAACTGTGTTAAAAATTTTAAATTAATTAACATATAACCTGTGTATTAATCATTATATATATATATATATATATATATATATATATATATGTATACAATATAACCAATGTTTAAACATTTTTAATAATTATTTAAATTTTATTTTTTTGTACATTTAATTATAGTTATTTTTTATATATTTGACCAATAATGTGTAAACAATTTTTAAATAATACTTAATTTAATACTTTAATTTTAATTGATATATATATATTTAATTATTTTTTCCCTGGATTTTTTTTCTTGGCTTTTTTTCTGACTACCATTAACAACATAGTGGTTTGCGAGCCGGAATGTGAATGAGAGACTGATTGCTTTTTATATGGTGCTCTCACTTTAGTAAGGGGTATTATCATTTATTTAATAGCAATTTTTATATTTTTATACTGATAAAACCCCTTGTAATCTCATTGTTCATGCCCATGCGATAAGGCGTGATGGCCTATCCATTCATTTATTATCTATGATTTCTTCTTAATTTTAATCTTAAACGCCATACTTCGGTGGTACCACTGGCTAAGGCTGATAAAATTTGGATAACCAACTTGGAAGAAACGGATTCAGCATTGAAAAAAAAAGCCTGAACACAAAAAACTATCCGCACACTGATAACATTGGTGCTATAAAGGCTATCCTCAATAAAGAGTCCTAGGCGTTCTGCATGAAAACATTTAAACATGTATACATTTTTTTTTTTAATAAATGGCAAGTTGTGTACTTCATTATGATAAAAAATAATTTATTTTAATTTTAAAATTCATCTTTAAAAAACGATCGTTTTGCTGCTCCATATACATAGATAAATTTTAAATAAACGCGCTATACATGATATAGTTAATCATAATAATATATTAAGTAAATTAATCATCAATTTGAAAAACAAAACATAAATATTATTTATTATTATCATTTGATATACAAATTAAGGACTTGTGATATTCTGGATCTAGATAAATATAATATTTATGGTAATGTTGAAAAATTGCTTTGTTAACTATGCATGCAAATTTGTATGATTATAATTCAATAGAAAAATAATTATTATATTCTTATCTTATTATATTATACCATCAATATTCTTATAGTTGTACTAGATACAAATATTTGGTACCATGAAACACAAACTATTGGTCAAGATATCAGCATAACTGTTGGCGGTGAATATGATTGAGATACAAGACATAATCCAAGAATATAGTAGGTACTTAAATATTATAAATCATTAATACTAGAATTTCAATGGCTTTTTTTATTATTTTAAATTAACATACACCAGCCACATGTATAAGAAATTCGACAATTTTACTATTTTAATTTTTAACATAACTATTCGTCTACTGTAAACATTTGATTTATAAAAATTAAATTATTATATATAATCAAAAGCATATTATTTTAATAATGGATATTTACCCTGTGGTCGCAATACATCTAAAAAACATAATATCATAACAATTGAAACATTGAAAGTTAATTTAGAAAGTCAGGTTGAAAATACAATACAATTGTATTGTTATATATGACAAAAACCCTGGTTTTTTATTATTTGTATTTATGTATTTATGTGTACAAGTAATACTGAGTAGATATTATTTGGCTTTCTAGACAAAATATTGTAAAAGAATACTCCAGAGGTCAGTTACGTAACATGAGCACATCTGTTATTTTATATCATGTTATTGCTAAAATTCATAAGTATAACTTATAAACAATTAAGTTTACTAAACTATGCTTGATTAAAATAACCAAGCAGAATTTAAATTAAATTTTAAGTAAAAAAAATTTTTTTGAATAAACAAACAAATACAAAACAAATTTATAACACAAGAAAAACCAGTAAAAAATGATTTAAAAAAAATGGATATTCAAATGATAATTTATAATGGGCCAAGTGAGTAACCGAAATGTTTTAAAATAATTCATATGGCAGATGTTTAAATAAATTATTTTTATAGGCAATTATACAAGTACATATTATTATGCTAGTTTAACAAATATATAAATATATTGTTCCAAAACAATATTTGAAGGATGAACTAAGTGTGAGGTTTCACCCATTTGTAAGATCCATAATATTTGAAGTTATTGGCAAGAGAAAGATCATCAGCTTCATTAGGTCCACGAGTACCATATCTATAAAAAAAATAAAAAATCACAAATTAAACTGAGGTCTACAGACTAGTTGATATAATTATTCAACATACTCGTATGGTGTTGGTTCAGGGTGAGTCAATTCAATTTCATGGAGAAGAGGGGTAAATATACGCCAAGCCTCGGAGAGCTCATCAGCACGCACAAAGTGCATTTGAGAACCACAAAAAACATCCAATATCAATCGTTCATAGGCGTCTGGTAACTTAACATTCTAATAAACAAAATTGGTATTATACAACATAACAAATTTAATATTCATTAGAAAAACAATATTTAACTTGCCTTATAACGACTATTATAAGTTAAGTCCAATTCAGTTTCTTCCATTTCAAATCCAATACCAGGTCGCTTAGTCATCATCTTAATGTATACGGCTTCATCTGGTTGGACGCGAATGACAAGTTCGTTTCTTTTCAGAACTCCACCAAATATGTCACCAGGCACATCATGATATTGAATTCGGATTTCCGCCTTTCGTTCATTCAACGCTGCATCAAAAGGAAAAAATATTAAATTAAAAATATTAACTTAATTGTTAGATTCATATAATGTGTCCGAATCAGGTTTATTTGAAAAATATCAAATAGGTTATGGAAATTCAACAATAATAAACCAATTTGAGAAACATTCAATACCTTTTTATAAATTAATAATAATAAGTAATCAAAAAATAAATTTAACAAACATGCATACCTTTTCCACATTTTAGTACAAAAGGTACACCATCCCAACGTTCGTTGTTGATCCTCAATACAGCCGACGCAAATGTGGCTGTTTTTGATCCACTTGGTACAGTCTTATCATCAGAGTACCCAAATTGTTTGTAATCTTCAGAAGCTTCTTTATTACCTACATACTGTCCCAAAACCACATCGGACATTTGTACTTTGGGTATACATTTAAGTACTTTGACCTAAAATATAATGTACATATCATTAGATAACAAAAATGCACAACCACAGCTGTTTCCAGATATCTAACTTTTTCATTTCGAACATCATCGGGATGTATAGTAGCTGGCTTTTCCATGGCTACCAAACTAAGGATCTGGAGTAAATGATTTTGCATTACATCACGGATTATACCGAAACTGTCAAAATATCCACCACGTCCTTCGGTCCCAAATGGTTCTTTGAAAGTTATTTGCACCTGTGCAATATTGTCTCTGTTCCATCCAGTGTTCAATATTCTGTTTCCAAACCTGAATAAATTTACAACATAACCATTATGCATTATTATATTCATTGGGACAAATATTTTTTTAACGTTTCCTTTACCTGAGTGTCATGAGATTTTGAACCATCTCTTTGCCCAGGTAATGATCAATACGGTACACTTGATCTTCACTGAACAACTTGGACAAATGGTCAGAAAGTTTCAATGAACTAGCAGCATCCCGACCAAAAGGCTTTTCAATGATAACACGAGTCCAACCTCTAAAAATAAATTATATTAAAGCTATAGTGATCTATTTGTAGTAAAATCATAGTTGTAAATAAATCGATTGATCTACTGACTTATGATCCATGCATGTTTCATGGATGTTTGAGGTAACCACCTCAAACAACGAGGGTGGTATAGCCAAATAGAACAGCCTGTTAGAGGTACCAGAAATCTCGTGTTTGGAAAGTTTTACATTCAGAGTGCGGTAATCAGCAGAAATGTCATAAGACCCAGCAATATAAAAGTTGTAAGACCAGAATTCGGCAAGACGTTCTTTCTCATTTTCGTTGCACTACAGAATAAAATGCAAATTAATGAAACCTTTAATAACAGTTGTTTTTTAAATCATTAATAAAATGGAATGTTACATTATCCTACTTTTAAATATGGTGAAACGTTGCTTATTAGTTGTTCCATACTTAATTTTGATCTGGAATATCCATAAATGAATGTCTTGTCTGGAATCAATTTATCGCGGAACAACATCCAAAGAGTTGGGTAGATTTTCTTTTTTGCTAAATCTCCCTGCGTAATTGAATTGAGTTAATACATATTATAACAGTCAGCAGATCTATACAAATCTGGATAAATAATTTACCGAAGCACCCATCACAACAATCAGGTGAGTGATGTTTTGATCATAGTGGGCCCCCTCTACATCCATTTGAGGAGAGTTTAAGGACGTTCTTATCAAGCGTAGAGCTTCTTCTAGAGTGTCTAATCAACAGAACAATAAAAAATTAGTAACAAAAAATATAATAAGTGCTAACTTTACAATAGAAAAAAAATAATGAAGTTTATTTTTAAAAGGCAATTTCTTTAAAAAAATTTAAAGAAATTTCTATTAAAATAATGATTAGTGTTAAAAATCGTTATTTCATCTAATGTTATGGATTATTAGTTTTGTTATTATAATAGGCATACAAAAAAATTAATTATCTATTCATATGGTAATTAAACAACGAGCAAAAGCTAAAAAGAAGTTTATATTAATGTTGTTAAAAATAGATAATATTTTGTAGCAGTATTACTATTTCAATTTTTATTCTTAATAAGTTTTTAATAAATTATTATAAATGTGTTATAATAGTTTGTAAATTTATAAATTATACTTGTCTAACCTTAAATTTACTATTAATCTCTTGGCAACAATAACATATGAATAATAATATATTTAACAACCACCAATCATTAATAGTTTCCATTATTTTGTATTGATTCAATAATAACAATAACTTTTGGTAAAAAATGGAATTCGTGTTTAAAAGAATATACACATTGTGTGTGGTTAAATATACTCCACTGAACAGTAAGATATAATAAAACACATAATAAATTGTATTTTTCACATCAAAATTTTAGATAACTTCAATAACACAAACATGGCTAATATAAATGTATATTAAAAATTTAATTGCACTACTCAAATTTCACAACAAATAAATGTTATACAAAAGTAGGGTACCCAGTTCCAGATAAACTTCAGGTGTAAGCAACAGAGGTCTCAACTCTTTTAAATACTTCCCCAATGTTATAGATATTTTGTGCTTTCTTATAAGAATTTTAAATTAGAGAACCTTCATTTTTTTTTACACCTGGACCCTAAAGGGGTTTAAAACCTGGCAGGTACCTATTATTTATTTAATATTAACATAAACACTGAATGATAACTGAAACAAAAATAATGAAGAGCAAATAAATTTTATAATCTATATGGTTAATATTACTCTTTTGATGAAAAATGATTTAAGTATACCAATAGTTATTATTATAATTATAATTACCTAAAGTATAATATATTAGATTGTGTATAAGTATCTAAATGTTAAAAGTAATACTATAGTAACTAATAGGATTAAATTACATTAATTTACATTAATTAGAGAGAAATAAAATAACCAATAATTTAAATTATAAAGATAATATATGTTATTTAATGAGCAGTTTAATATTAAAGATAAAATATAAATAAAATGTTGAAGAACCTATTATTAGTATAATTGTTTTCATTGTTATCAAAAAAGTAAAATGTTAAAATATGATATAGGTAGTCACTACTCACTAGTCATTGCAAATTGCAAATTGAAATTAATTATTTTGAGACCTTAAGAGGACACCTAACATCTGCAAATTGTTAATGAAAACAGTTTTAAGTCAAAACAAAAAATGTCCATCGTAAATAGAGAAAAACTTAGATTCTAAAATGTTATTTTTAATATCAGTTATAAGAAAAAAAGTAAGTGATTATTGCTTTTAATCAGTTACTTTTATGTTTTTCAAACTTTAATAAAATAATAATATTTATTGGTCATGTGGTGATTAAAAAATAAAATTGACTTTAAAATAATGTAATTTAAATTGCATATATAAAACCCCTTAAAAATGTAAAGTTTTTTACATATTTTTATTGAATATTCTTTATAAATATAGTACCTATAACTAAAATAAAACTATATATTATTCAACAATGAAAATATATATTCTAGTATTTCACTAACTATCTAACCACTAAAAAAATCACTTATGTCTCCCCACCTATAAATAATTTGATATTTTATAATTTATTATTTATTTCATCAATAAATAGTACATAGGTATCTGATATGAATTAATATTTTTTAAATAATTAATTTTATTTAAATAGGTATAAATTGAAATAATAATATTGTCAATTACAAGCTTTCAATTACATACTGACACTTAGGTATTGTTCAAAAAATTGTTTACAAAAAAACGAATAGATAACATTACCTTTATAAGCTGAGACACTTAATTTTCCAATTAATGTTATTCAAACAATCTATTTATTTGTTATCACTAGGTACCTGATGACAAAATTATAAATTGACAAATATGAACAAAAATGTTACAGGTATTTATATCTTCCTTCAAAATGATATACATTATATAATTTAAAATATCCAATCATTATAATTATTAAAGTAACTACCTATTAATAATAATTTCATACGATTATAAAGATAAAATTTGTAATAATTTGTTGTAAACATCATAATTACCGGACCATATCGAACAAAATATTCAGAGCAGTAATTAATAAAGATTTATATAAGTACTTAATACACCTACTTTTACCGTGTCAATAAATGTTCATCATAATATAAAGTCTTAAAATTACATTTAAACCAATAAAACTTCTATTTTATAATTGTAAATTTAAAATAATAGTAACAACAATGATTTAATTATAAACAATCAAAATTAAAATGACTGTTTAATAATATTTTTTTTTTCTTTGACTAAGTATGTCTTAAATAATTAATGAAAAAAAAAAAATAGGTACCTCTAATTAAAGGTAAGGTATGTAACTACAT
This sequence comes from Diuraphis noxia, assembly GCF_037042655.1. Classification (NCBI taxonomy): domain Eukaryota; kingdom Metazoa; phylum Arthropoda; class Insecta; order Hemiptera; family Aphididae; genus Diuraphis; species Diuraphis noxia. The sequence goes on along the minus strand of NW_028301711.1, from coordinate 100,653,204 downwards.
TAACAGAGGCATTTTGGATTTTCAGCATTAAACATATGAACCTTTAAGAGCTTTACATAACAAAACTATCACTTACCTAACCTAGCTTATTCGCTTATTATTTTTATTGTATGACATTAAGGTATCATCAAATATAAAAAATTAAGCGAATTTCAAACTATATAAGTAATTAGTATTTGAAAATGTCTTGAAATTTGTCCACGCATTTACATTATTTTAATTACTTACTCACTACATACTTACTTCAATTGATAATTTAAATATAAATTATTAGTAATTGAATTAGAAATTTAAAAATGATTCATTAGATAAAATATTAAAATATTATTATTGCAATTTTTTAATAAAAGCTCATGTGCATTACCAAAGCATGAAATTATAAATATATTATCATACAATAATTAGTATAGTACTCGTGGGATAGTTATTGTGAATAATTTATTATTTGGCAAATACCTACAGATAGAGGTAGGTTATCATTAAATTGGAAAAGTCAATTTTTTTTTTTTGTAATGGAGATGTGGAGAGGTAAGGACTAGAAAATAAAATTAAAACCACCACAGAGTGAAAGGCCCACGTGCGGCGAGACACCCGGATGTATTGTCATGTCAATAGACAATATTAGGGAGTTCACTCACTCATTTTGGATCGTTCGACGAGATCGTAGTGTCCACTGTTTTTAGAAAACATCAGCCGACAACTGGTGGACAGACAAGCCACTGGCAGGAGGTGTGTGCTCTACACACAACTGTACCGCGACTATATTTTAACAGGTGGTTGTCGGCTGGTGTCGTCGTCCGTTTTGGTGGCGTACGAGTGCGCGTCTGAAATGGACTGCGGAGATCGACGATTGTGGGTCGACTGCCGGAGAAACGAACGTATTAGTCAATGATAACGGGCCGGTAGGCAGGCAGGCAGGCAGACGTCAAGCAGGCACAACAACAACAATCGAATGCGGAGAAGGCGTAAAACCGTACAAAACTATAATAATAATATTAATGTTATTATATACTGTATAGGGACAGAGACGATATTATTATAACGATTATGGTTTTCGTTGCGCGGGCCGGTCGACGGGTAAGTGGTGGTCGAGAGGAGTGAAGAAAAAGAGGAAAACAAATGGACGAAATCGAACGATAGCGTACAACCAACGAATATCGTCGACTGAACGGCAGACGGCGGATGATTGCTACCACCGGCTCGCGCACCGAACTCGTATCAAAGTCTGACCTACTTTTAACACCGCCGCCGCAACCACCACCACCGTCGCCGTTCGCCGAAAACGTTCACTTTTCCCGTCGGCGACTACCGGTCAAGTTCAACCGTCGTCGTCGGCCGTATCGACGGCGGTTGCCGATTATAATGTTAAAATATTCGTAGTACACAGTAATAATTGTTTTCGACGTTAAAATGTCGAGATAAAGAGATAATATTGATAATTACACAACGGCGAACGGCAGTGGCTGCGGCGATTTCGAGTTATGACGTCCGTGTCGTGACCTCGGTGTTATCGGTTGGCGGCGAAAAGGCAAACATTGTGAACCCGCAGCTCGTTATCGACATTGCGGTTAAAGCTTGAAAAAAATAATAATAATAATAATAATAAATACGGGCCGAGACAGTTGTAGGGTCTGTCGATTATCGGCGGGACAGACAATGTGCGCGATGGACGGACATAACCTATTTTCGAGCCGAAACGGTCCAGCGGCGGTGTTATCTCGGCACGATGACAGTAGTTGTGATATCGCTGCGAGCCATCGGTGATTTCGATTTTCAGCGCCAAAAACCGCACGTGCGTGTTCATTCACCGCGCCATCTGCCCGCCGGAGGAAGCTGTTTTCAAAAATTTATGTTTTTGATTGTTAATATTTATTAATGCTTGGATACCTAATCGTAGGTAATTTGGGAAGTCCGGAAGGCTTTTTTTCTAACGAGTGGGAGAGTGCAGGGACAAATGTATTATACTGAAGAGAACAAATAATAATAATACAAATCGTAAAGATTATTTTTAGATAGCACGCAATGTTGTCGTTTGTATTGGTGATTAATGATTATGATTAGGTACGGCCACGGCTGAACATGAACTCAAAGTTATAAAATGTTAAATCGTTGAAATAATTCATCATAAAACTTGACTTTTCCGCCAAAATATCTTGAAGGATGAAATGTAGGTTTAAATTTCGTTCCTATAATTGTTTATATTTATTGTTATGGTCTTGAATATAATATATATATATGTATATACTAAGCATATATGTGTACTACGGTTATTACCTAATACCTGGCTATATCTAGTCCTACCAGTCTTGGTTATGATTTAAAAATGACATTCAATCACTTTGGCACCATATTACCATGATCAAGGGTGATCACTCAATCACCGAGCGCCATTAGATACGACATTTGTAGGGTACAGGCAGTCAGGCTATAGGCTCGTCAACAATAAATTATTTTATTAATTAATAACTTTAAGTTCAGCCTACCTACTATCAATATAAATTTATTATTTTGTAAAATTTTTATTTTTAAGTTACCTAAGTGTTCTGCTTCAGAGTGAAATTAAAAGTATAATTCAAGAATTGGTAGATGATTAATTATTAGGTACCTAATAATCTGCCTAACAATCGTCAGGATGAAAAAATAAAGGCAAAATCGATGAATAGAATTACATGTCAGACTGTTAACTAGGTACCTATATGTTCAATGTTATGATACCAACAAAATGTTTTCGAAAAACTTACAACTTAGGTATCACCTAACCTAACCTTAAGCTAGTTAAGCTTATCTACTTTCGAAATAGCTAGTGTGCTCACAGTGCCCACTATCTTATTGTTACCCGCCACCGATCCATCAACTGTGTATAAAATATCATTCTTCCACCAGCCGACATTATGTCAGCGCGCGGTCTTTAATTTAAAATTCATAATTTCGATACCAATTTATATTTTTCTGTATCTCTATAATCTATATTGAATTATTAAGGAAAAATCGTAAAAACTCCCAATGATATTTGAAATTTTATTTTATTATATTTTAATCATGTTAATATGTTATTTTAATTTTAAAATATTGTTAAAAATTAATTTTTATGAATTATATACCACAATGTTATTATTGCAGCATTGTCATTAAAATTGTACAATAAATGAAATGTAAGAATAACATTTTCAGAATCTTTACTCTAGAAAACTGACTTATTTGTTTACGTGTAATATTATTAACTTATTAGTTATTGTTACTTTGATTGTAAACAATTTAATATTTATTATGATTTATCATTATTTCATATTTGAAAGCTTTTTTATGGTACTCTCATAAAAAATACCATAATACAACTTTGGTGTGATAAATAATTGTATGCGGCGTAAATACAAATAAACAAGTATTATTCAAAAACAACTATTTTTAGTACAATAATAATATAAATATTTGATGACGTTGTATATAATTAATTAAAAACACAAGAAAATATCATATTATGATGATGCATATAGCATAATATGAGGATATATATTATGACATTCTTGTTACTATACTAAGTAGTAAGTACTAATGACTATGTCTCTCTATAAACAATTCAGGGTGGTAAAATTATGCTTGTTTGACATCCTTCGATTTTCGCCTATGATTTATGAATATATATGGATCAAATAGTATATTTTAATACTAAATTATTGTAACAGAATTGGTCAAGGACGTAATTCACGTTCGCTTTTATAAATTATTTTTTCCTCAATCAATTTGTAAATCATTTCTCTCGTGCTCGACACGACCGCCGGCCGTACAGATACGTACTCGGGTACCTATAGTGCAGCGTGTTTATACAATGCATTAGCCATTAGGCATACATAATATATTATTCATATGTTATAAGCTGCTAGTATACCCCTATGTTATTCATGAATATTATAATATTTGTTATACGATAAGTCGATAACAAAATATATAATTATACGCGTTCAATAAGTACCCATACGGCCTACTTATACTTATACTACCAAGGTATGTCCTAAATACTCTAATTAATATTATGGTGACAGATTTTTTCTCTGGACCTCGTTTATTTTATTTTTATAGCCATCCGGACATAAATAGAAATAACTATCCGACACCCGCTCGTGCAGCTCTATGACCATATTTAACTAAATATAACTATTTAATTGCTATTTTAAATATTTAATTTTTAAGTATTTGAGACATAATATTATAAATTAGTTATAGGTACAAAACTACAAACCACAGTGGCGTACCCAGGATTATGAAATGAGGGGGAGAGTTAAATTTTGTACAGATTTTGTGACTGGCTACGCCACTGACAAAAGTCATAGGTATTATTGATGATTAAAATATGTCATATGTTTAGTCATAACTCAAAATAATATTTAGAAAATAAGTAAAACTTATAAAGATAACAAAAATACGTCTGCTTCCTGCTAATTCATTGGATGAGGTTATGATGACTGTTAGGTGGTAGATTTATGTAATAGTCATCAGTCGTGACTTTATTAAGTGAGTTCCGACTAGTTTAGTACAAAGATAATAGGAATGGTTATGAAAGTATGAATGTAATATGATAATAATGATATTTAATATTTCCTTAGCTGCCATTACTCATTTCAAGGGAATGCATAAGAATATAATAGGTACCTTAATAGTTACAATGCTATATATACCTAGTACCTATACGTAGTTAAAATTCTCTGCAGGGCTTAAAAATATATGCAGTGCCAGTACTAAGAGTGTATAATAAAACATAGGTATGTGTATAGGTATATTGCAGATTTTATGCAGATCGCAGACTACTTACACATATTCTACAATATTTAACTATACAGTATTTTGTAATTGTTAAGTTATTATAGTTGTGTACTAGTAAAATAAAAACTATACAGTATTACAAAAATATATTAATGTATTTTTTTTTTAATAATATACGTTAGTATATGGTTGTACATATTTAAAAATCCATATATTTTTTTCAAGAGTAGTAGTGCCGGCACTATTTATATATATATAGTTTGAAAAATTTAAGTTACCAATGTTACCATAGTTCCATTCTTCCATTTATAAAGTTTTTCTATGAATTATACATTTAAACAATTCTGTAAAGAAGACAAGAAGTATGTAAATAACAGTTACAGCTATAACTATAAAATATTATATAGATACTTAGTATATTTTCAGCTCTCACATGAAATCATTATAAATTAAAATTAAACTATACTAATTAATAATTATAAAGAAAAATTGTTCGTTGTGTGTTCGGGATGATCTCTGGAATTACTTAACCGATTCTTATTCTATTTTCCATCACACCACACTTCACTACCCCAAAGATCTATATTATATATTTTATCTCGATTAGTAGCTTTTTCTTATAAAGAAATAATAAAAATACTATACTATACTAACTATAGAGCTATATATGTAACTTGTGAAATCCGAACATCCAAGTAAGGCATTGATTATTGTTTTTATTTCGGTTCTTCCACAGAACACTCGTCTAATAGGTAGATATTTAATTATATAAATAAAACTATGAAGTACGTTGTAATTTTGTTTTGATAATACTCAGGGCCGGTCTTAGGGATGGGCGAGCTGGGCGAGCACCTAGGGCGCCAATATGTTATGGGCGCCTACTGAGTTCAGATATTAATTTTTTAATAATAGTTTTTATAAATTCAAATTATTTTTAATAATTCGAGTAAATAGAATAATGCATAGCAAAAATTAAAAGATATCTTGAGAAAAACCATAGCTGCCACAGACTAACTAGTTACCAGGAAAAACGGACCTTCTTACTCACTGTATGGATCTTCATCTAAAATTGTCAGAAGGCCAACAATATTAATGGCGTAGACCTCGCAAATGAATTAATACATACATCTTTGACAAATTTTACCAGTAGAATATAAGGCGCCAAAAGAGGTCTTACAGTATATACTGGATACTGACACAAAAGAAATTTTTTCAAATGTGTGGATAGCACTTAGGATTCTTTTGACAATTCCTGTTACAGTTGCATCTGGAGAACGTAGTTTTTCGAAACTTAAACTAATTAAGACATATGTAAGAGCAACTATGGGTTATGAAAGATTTTCATCACTTGCAATCTTATCTATTGAAAATGATATTGCTGAAAATCTCGATTGGACAACATTGGTAAATGAATTTGCAGAGACTAAAGTACTAAAGCACGAAAAGTTCCACTAAATATATTTATATATGAAGATTATTTGAATATAAACATATATACCTACCTACCTATTAAATAAATAATATATACTTATTAATATTAGTATTATAAAAATGACTTTACTTTAAATTTATTTCAGTAATAAAAATTAATTAAAACAGTTTGTTTTTTATTCTGACTTCTGAGTAAAAAATACTTAACCTGAACCAGAGGGCGCATTAATTTTCCTTGCCCAGGGCGCATAGTTCCCTAAGACCGGCCCTGATAATACTATTTTATTTCTTATCATAAATCATAATGGAAAATAATATTGTATTATTGTCCCATTTCTTCATGAACTATCATCAAGCGACAACCACAACTGCATACGAGATTGGTGATACGATTTACTGCCTATAAGACGTTATACCTTATACCTTAATTTAATCAGAAAAAACATATTATGTTCAATTAATTATATGAACAAAATTTATAAAAACAACTAAATAAATTAGTTATAATCATTGCCTTTATACCGAGTATTACAACTATATACAAGACTAATTTTCTAGTATTTATTCTTTAAATATCTAGCTGTCGATTATTTTTACAAAAAATTACCCAAGGCCTAATTTGTTATATAGGTATGCGGAGAGAGTCTAATGCCAAGTAGATAAATAAGTTATATTTTACCTTGAATAGGCAACTTAATTTTTTGATAAAAAAACTACTTTCAATATGACTATTATTTACCTAATAATTGTAAATTCCAATAATCGATTTCTCAAAAATAATAGTTACCTATGTTTTTTATGTAATTTAAATCGTATATACAATATACCTACTAACTAATATATTGATCAATGATTTACTTAATTGCACTTTTTTTTTTAAATTATTATTAAATAAAAGATTAATTGTACCTACACGTTATAAAATATCTCTTAAAATTTATACCTACCTTCTTTAAGCATAGCTTGTGATGAAGGTAGGGGTTAATATTACTTACTAATAATATACAGATTGCTTGTGATAACAGGATAAACATGTTTAGTTATTATATAAAAATTATACAAGTTATACAAGTTATTTTGATTGTATCTCTCCGCAATAATCCAACCAAATATTAATTACGGCCAAATTGGAAAAGTATTATTTTTTTAAATGTGTCAACTCCAATGATTTAAAATCTCTACCATTATCCATTTAAATATAATAGTATCTCACTAGTAAGTTTGTTTTGAAAAACAAATGCCTATAGGCAGGTATGTCAAATAGGTACCATATTATATTAAAAATATCTCCCTATATACTTGAAGCATGCAATAATATCTAGAGAAATATGACCCATTAATGATTAATATTAAAAATATAATTAATTTCCAGGCAATAAAATGTTTAATAGGTTTATTTGATATAAATACATTTTCATTAATTAAACACTGACTTCAAATATTATAGGTTATAGTAGAATTAATGATCTGTTCGATTTAGGGTCATTGACATTGACACTTTGAAAGGTCATTGCAAGAATAGTATTTATTATATATATATATATTTAAAACATATTGGTATAAACCAATACATTTTCAAATCCATCTCCTAATTATAAAATATAAAAGTTTTTTAGATAAAATACGTCTAATAAAACACGATGTAATATAGAAATTCTGGAGAGGGGACGCAGATGAAACGTTTACGTTATCTGTGCACTGTGCTAATAGCTAATTCAATCAATTTTTGTACCTATATAATATGTAATAAATAATAATAGTTCGTGTATTTTCACTACTATTATATTTATTATATAAGATTATACTCCCAAATGTTTTATTCTTATTGAGCATTTGCCATTTGGGTATAAAGCCATACTTATTAATTTATTATTAACGATAATTTACTAAATATTATGCAATATGAATATAATATTTTCAAAGGTGGGCATTAACTAGTTAAAACGTTTAAGTTAAGTTAAAAAGTTAATTTTTTTTTTAATTTTTAACTTAACTAGTTAGTTTGTTTTCTAATTAACTTATGAACTTAACTAGTTTAATTTACAGTTGAAATAACTTAGCTTTTCTCTGTTGATTCAAAAAATTAATAAGTTAATAAGTTAAAAATAGTTTAATTTAATAAATAATAAAAAAGTAAAGGATATATAGTGTACATTATGATAAAAGTTAAATCAAATTGATTTATAATTTATAAATTAGAAACTAGAAAGACACATTCACTCTTTATGTGATTTACTTAATAATTAAAAAAAAATAGATTAACTTTTTTTAAACTGAGTTAATTTTTTTTTTCTTTTAACTTATCGAGTTAAATTTATAATTTGTTAACTGTTAACTTTTAACTTATCGATCTTGTGTCCTCTTAACTTAACTTAAATTGAGTTAATTATTTTCATTAACTTACCCATCTTTGCATATTTTGACATTTTCACAAAAAGGGGTAAAGCTATGTGTACCGAATATGCCACTGTACAATATCAAACTACATATACAAATTATATTATACATTTATATATTATATATATTATAATATATTATTTTATACTTAAAATTTAACATATCATATACAGCATTGAGCATACGTAGACAATATGCATTATACGTGCAACATATACCTACCTACTTATAATACTTTATAATTGAAAATTATATGCTTTAACAGATTTAATACAATAGTCACTCGATAATTCGAACCTTCATAATTCGAAGTAAATGTTTAGTTCCCTGAGAAAACCTCTTTAATTAGAAGAAATCAAAAAATTCATATCTATGGGCCCCTTCGATAATTCGAAATGTCTGTCGATGGGACACTCTACATATAGCATTTTTTTTCAGAAAGTCAATAATTCAAATATTTCCTTAAACGCAATTATATGTATGTTCATATGTTTAAATATTATGCACAATCTATTTGACGTACTCGTAATGAAACTATAACAACGACGGCGATTAAAATATAGTATCGTATTTCACCTGCCTAATCGCTCCAATCTATATAGACTTTAATCGTAGAATTTAACTAAAAAAAAAATCTGCAATAGGTAAACAGTTGTTAAAATCGAATAAAACGCAATCAGTTGGAATATGGTCATGGATTCCCTAAAGTAAAAGTGTTTGTCGATTGCCGACAAAAAAAAGTGATCACGGCAGTTTTAGCAGATGAAAAACAACATAAAATTTTTAACTCTGTTTAATCGAATAAATTGTTATAAAGTATGAATTATATTTTTATATCTACTCTACCTTGTGTAAATGTGTTTATATATATGTATAATGTATACGTATTATAAGTATATATAAATATTTATTTATTTTTATTTTGGACTTGCCCGTATTATCAAATAAACAAATAACTTTATTGTTGTAGAGTCAATACAGTATATTATACAGCCATACAGGCTAATCATGATCACCCAAATGTTTTTTTTTTTTTTTTAACAAGAGGTACATTTATTCATGTTTTAAAACATTTTTAAATATAGGCACCTAATACCTAGGTATATGAACACGGTATTTTCGAATTCCTGACATTTTTTGTACCGCTTAAAGAGAATCCTGTGGTGATAAACTGATAAAAATTTATATTTTCCAAATAATATCTCTTATTTTAGATGCAAAATATTTAGCCGATGATTTTCTTGGAGATGTTGATGTATCTAGATAAAAATTCTAAATCAGTAGTTTCTAGTTATTAATATGTTTATATAGCATCATAATCCTTAAAAAAGGTTTACAAAAACATATACTATGTATATGTAAAATTAGATATTGTAATATTTATAATGATAGATCGATAGAAATTATTAAAATATTCAATCATCTAATCCCCCACAATCAATATCTACTTAACCCCCCATTACCATAGACATACTATTCTTGGTACAAAAATTATAAAATTCAAACACAGCTCGTTCAAATTTTGATTTAGAAACTTTAAGAATCTTATTTATAAAATTAGAATATTTGAATGTAATTTATTAAATTAAAACATAAAAATAGACGTCAGAGCTTAAAAATCACATTGTACATATAATATTAACGGTTAATATATTATCGTTCTATTCAATTTTGAATTAAAAAAATAAAATAAATTGCATTGGTAAAAATGAGTTTTTGAAACCTATCAATATGCTTACACGTTAAACCCAGATTAAATATACATTGGTTCCCAGAATATTCGACTCTAATAAGCATAGACCCATTTTTCATCTACTAAACATTATTAATTATTCTCATATTTCAAATGCTTGTATGTGCATAATTTTATGATTTCAAGTTTTTATAAATCTTATTTTAATAAAATAAAATGAATAAATAATAAATAATATAACTATCAATATTATTTTTATTAATTATATACAATTATAAGTTATTTAAACATATAGGATCTATATCCTGACAAACTTACTGTGCCCTATTTGTATTCCTATCTATAGTCTTAGTCTGTATTGTATTTGTATAGCAATGTAGTCTGACAACTAACGCAACAATATTTATTCTAAGCTTTAGACCAGCGGTTCTCAAACTTATTTTTCTGCGGTACCTTTTTTCGGTCTAAATATAGCCGAGTGCTGCTGTGAATACCGTGAAAGACAGGACAAACAAATTCTCATTAATGGCGCATCTTATTTGAAGAAAAAAATTGTATGCATTTTAATTATTTATTATGATCCGTAGACCGCGGTGACCTTAGAAAGTGCTCGCGGTGTACAGTTTAGCAACCGCTGCTCTGGACATTACTATTGAATGTTAAAAAATATTTTATTTTACACGAAAAGGTCAAACACACCTATTAACTATTATAGGATCAATATTAATAATTGATTATGTTTATAATATAAATTATTAATTATAATTTTTTTATTAGATGCTAATTAGTATTTACTAACATTAGTGAGATATAGTACTAAATTCAACGCATTTTTCAGACGCATTATTCAAAACTCATATTTTCACTAATCTTCAGACTTTATCATATTATAAATAATTATCAATGTATTCATGATACATATCATATCATTAATCTTAAGAGCATTGTTACTCTTACCAACAAGTTAGACCTTAAAATCGTTTTTTCATCGTAGACAATAATTTATTCTATAAAAATGTTAAATCTAAAACTTTCCTTGAAAAAAATATCCGATTTAAAAATGTCCGTGGTAAAGTTGGTAAAAACAAAAGTGTCTTAAATAAATAAAATGTTTAAATTTTAAAGAGTATCGAAATGGAATAAAAGAGAAACACACTGTAATATACTAATATTAGTGAACCTTGTCACAGTATAATAACTTATAATATAATACTGTGAATAGCTGGACAATCCACGCACGAAAGTAGGTAATAATGCATATTAATATATTAATTAATAATTAGCAAGAAAAATTTAAAATAATGTATACGTGAAGTATAAAAATAATAAAAGAAATATTACAATTGTTTTAAATATTTATTATTGACCTTTATACCTTTGAATTTGAAATAATAAAATACATTAATTTATAGATTTTTTTTTAAATGTAAATCGATGAATTTAATACATTTTTAGTTACAATAAGTATATGTCTAAATTTATGTATTTAATTTCTATAGTATTTATCCTATTTTAAAATTGTATAAACAAAAACATCTTGGACAATTTCACTACAGGCGTGTTTGATTTCGGACAATTCTCATTCAGACATTTCTGCCTGGGTTCCTAATAAGCTTGTAAGTTAGGGAACAAGTCACATTTTTATTATTTGTGAGATGAATTTGGCAACTAAAATTTGGCCCAAGGAAAAAAAATACACGAAAGATATATACAGGATGTCCCACGAGGATTTAACTATTGCAATAATTAACGAAATAATAAAGATATATAATTTAAAAAAAAGTAATATATAAAAAGTAATAAAATAATTTATATAATAAATAAGATATTAAGTAATAATAATTAATAATGATATTAAAATATAAAAATATCATAAATAATAATAGTTCTGGTTTTGTTATAAGACTCGCAAGGATAAGAACTACAATTATCTAATTTATTTTAATGTTTTGGTAAAAAATTATAAAATAAAATAATTTAATTATTTCCAAAAAAATTAAAGATAGCCATTTTGTAGATTTTATTTTTCTGAAAATATTGACGTTTCAAAATTGTATTTTCATTTATTTTCCGATTTTTAATAGTTTTTATAGTTTTTAAAAAATAAAAGAATTATAACTAGACAGTATAGACACACTGAAAACGATCGGCCAGCCATACGAACACGCGCGTGGCACGGGGTTTCACATTTTTGATAACACTATATGGTGTTAAATAATTTACAATTTTTCTCGAAACTAAAAAAAAATTAAAAATCGGAAAATTAAAGAAAATAACATTTTGAAACGTCAATATTTTTAGTGATTGTGAATTTTTTTGGAAATAATTAAATAACAATATATTTTTTAACATTTTTACTAAAGCATTAAAATAAATTAAAATATTAAATAATTTTAGTCTTCATTCCTTTGAGTCTTATTACAAAACCAGAATTTTGATATCTCCATTATATACCGGAGATATCGCAATGGGTAAATTCTTGCGGGACACTTTATATAGAAAAATATGGTTGCATCCAAAAACCGAACACTTTTGATTTTGACCAGAAATAGGTCGATAGACAATAACCGCACACTTTTCGGTCCTTATAGCAAAATACCTCAAACTTATACTTTATAGTGATTAAAACCACACACTATTTTTATTGCTAACTAACGGATTAGATAACATAAGATTATAAGATATACTACAATATTCATGCTAACACGTTTTAAGACTTAAGTCACCACTCGTTATTATTTTATTAGTCGGTATTTTTCTCTTGTGTATACAGTATACATATACAGTGCTTACCTATAGGTATTTAGTGGTTTTTTCAGTTTTATTAAATTATTAAAATATTTTTATCTAGCCATAATAATGGATTTTAAAATAATTGAGACTAATAAAGGGAGCAAGTGCTTAATACTCGACAATTTTAAATACAGACAATTTAGAGTGTGTAATAGTGGAAATGTGGTTTGGCGGTGTTTTAATAAAAATTGTACGTCCACGGTTACAACATGCAGTCAAATGAAGAATCTACTAAAACTAAAAACACATATAAACATGAATAAGTGGAGACATTGAAAATTAAAATCCAAGAGGTACGTAATGAATGTAAACGATCGTTTGAAGTTTTTAAAAAAATGTCGCTAATCTAGATTAAGTATAACCTTTTTGGGGTAGAAATTAAAAATGTGTGATTTTTGGATACAACAATTTTAAAAATTGTGTGATTTAAACCTATTAAATGTGTGCGGTTTTGTTATGTACTTTATTAAAAGTGTGCGGTTTTAGGATTCAACGAAAAATACGTTAAATTTTTTATCAGGTAAAAATAATTGACACGTAAACTCGGCTCGAATATACATATATAGCACCTAATTAGTAATTAGTAATATTCTATTAAAAAGTAGGTTGATACTTATGGGCAATAAAACTGTTTAGGTAATAATATATAGCAACGGTCGGCAACTGGCGGGCCGCGGTCCGAATCTGGACCGTGCTATGGAACGCAGAATGCCTCCGGATCGTTGACATGTCTTAATATTTTTTCTTCATAATTACTATTATAAAAACATAAAGATTTGGCAAACATTTTTTTTACTGGAACTCATTTATTTATTATTTTAATCCTCCGGACTCCAACAGAAATTACTTGCCGACCCCTGAATAGTCTGTCAATATAATATAGCATGCAATTCAAACGCATATTATTATCATAACTAAAATATATTAAACAAGAAACGCACTCGAATGTACCGCAATCATTTGCTATTAAGAGAAAAAAAAATAAACGTTTGTCAGTGACGTAGGAATATAATTATATCAAGAAAAGTATTTATAAAAATGATCGAGAAAAACAAATAATAGTTGAAAATGATTAATGGTCGTAGATAGTAGGTATGAGTAAATACAACATCAATAATAATTTTATATTGGGTATGGATCATTAGACGCGGTAGTCATTATTCCAAAATCAGTGAATATTTTAAAAAAAATTTATTTACATAATTTTAAGACATTAAAATAATAATTTCTTTACCTTTTTTTAATGACAATATACATTTTTACTTCCATGTACCAAAGCAGAATATTTTTTCAGATTGAAAATTCGAATTTTGGATGAGTAGTTTATACACTTATAACTTATATTTTGTAGGTATTTAAAGTTGTCATGAGTGGATGTGGAGTAGTACAACAGTTGTACGGGTATTCCACAAAATACTATTTCACTATTCTCCGCTCATCAAAATTTAAATGATTAATAAAAATATAAAATACATGTCTATAACGTTTTATTTTTATAGATTGAAATATTCCAAATATTATTTCACTTTATATTATGAAATTGAAAATACGTGTAGTCATTCAATGAAGTAAAAAAAAAAAAAAAAATTATAAAGATAAAGAATAGTAAAAATGATTAGGTAGGCTACCTTTTTCAATAAATGTTAAGTAATGACCTAAAATTATGTAAAAATAGGTTTCAAAAATAAAAATTAGTGTTTCGTTAAGTGGATAAGACTCCATAGATTACCAGTGTATTTTATTAAACGAATACTGTAGATAGTAATAAAATTGCTATTTTTCAATGCGTTTATTATTGTATATTTAATTTATGTGTATTGTGCATACAGCTGTTAAATTGATTTCTAACAAAATCAGTTCTACTATAAAATAACTAGCTCTAATTATATTATGTAAAATTACATATTATATATACTATAATATAATACTGCAGGATGATTTCCTTAGTATTTGCACGCTCCTTCCTTATCATTTAATAATGGCATAAAGCATAATATAGTATCATAGTTATTTAAAATTCTGAATTTTTAAATTTTCTAGAATACTTAATAACCATATTTTCAAATGTCTACTTAAATATAATATACCAATAATTTAAGGAGTGGGATGTAGCTTAACACACTTCATTCTTTCAGATGAAAACCAACTATTATTACTGTATACTGTATACCTTATTTTCTCGAAAATAATTTGCATCAAAATCGGAAACTAAACGAGCAGATTCTGAGTTATAAAGTTTTATTTACTAAATATGATAATACTGGATTAGGATTTTAGATAAAAATATAAAATATGATGTACGTGTATGGCCAGATAGTACTTATTATGCTTCAACAATTTTTAGAAATTATGAAATTTAAATAAATTTCATTAATTAGACAGGTATCCCTACCATAATTTTCAAATAATCGTAACTTCCATTATTATAAAAGTATAAACCTATTATCACGGGCATTAATCTTTTGTAGGTATGTACCTACTATTAATGTACATTAATTCAAAAATACTTATTAGAATTTCAATTTATGAACGTTACATTTTATTTATTTTTATTTTACTTATGAATGTGATATTTTATATATTTTTTATTTTATTTATGAACTTTTTTAAAAAACCACCTGAGTGTACCTATATTTACAAAAAAAATGCAATACTTACTCGTTTGAAAAAGGATGTTTATCGTCATAGAAATCAATGGTTTATGCGAAAATGCATAAAAAAATCTTAATTTATAAAATATAGTCTTAACTTTATAATTTAAAATCAAAATTTGAAATTAATATTCGTTATCAATATGGAATAAGGATAAAATTTGGGTAATAAATCTCAGTGGATAGTCCTGCAGGGTTATAGTAGGTAGGTACCTACTATAGCAGTAACTCATTTTTAACTCTTTATTTGGTATACTCACACTTAGAGTGTTAAAAAAAATTTTTTTCTCTGATGTTTATCAGTTTGGTGATAATTTTCTAAGAAAAACGTTAAATATATCAATATAAATTTTATCGTACAGCTAAAGGTCGTTTCAATGTGCCACTTCACTCCGCCTATCTAAACTTAAAAGACCTAGTTATAATAGGCAGATTAACTTATAAATTATTCGTTCGAAACTCGATTGTTTTGTATAAAAATTGTCAGAAAAAAAATATTATATACTTAGAATATTCAAATTAAAAAATGCTGCCATTCTACATTCCAAAGATTAAAAAATATGGCATGAAATCCAAATTTTATGGTATTTATGCGTTATGCATAAATCATAAAGTATTGAATAAATTTAAAAAAAACCACAATTAGGTCGTAGATTTACATTTTTAGATTGGTCTGTATATAAGTAGGTAAATGAAATAAAATGAAACATGCTGCGTAGGTACGTTTTTTATCTAGGTATCTAAATATTTCAATATGACGTATTAAATTTGTATTTTTTTTCAGATATGATAAATGTAATGTGATTGCTGCGATAATAATTTTAATGTTTGTAAAAGACGAACTCAGAGTTTGATTTTCACTTTTCATAACATCCATTTTTATTTTTTTATATAGAACATTTTTTTATATCTAAGTCCTATAACAGTTCAAACATTCAACGATACTATCTACTCGGCTACTTGTAACTTTGTAAGTATGTGAATTCATTATCACCGATACCAATACCAAATACGTTGTAGGAATATAAAAGTACCTTTATAATATAATTATACATTCATAAATCAATTCACTTTTTTTTCATCGGTCGATAGTAATATCATTGAGTATAGATAGTATACTATACCATACTATACTATACTATACTATCTATACTCAATGGTAATATTAATGTATGGACGTTGTTAATTTTTCTATGAATTCAGTGCCTCAAGCTCTTTTAAACATTTCAACACTCAACTATGACTTATGAAGTGGAATGTGGGACTACAAACAATTAATTATGCCAGTTTGAATTTAACAAAAATAAAACGGATGTAAATATATGCATAGGTATCTATTATGTATAATGAGTTATGAATATATTATTACAGTGGATACCCATGTACCCATATGATATAATAAATATGTGTACCTTACTAAAACGAACTGAGCGATAATTGTAAAGACGTATTAAAAATATTTTTTCTGTAGTAGATTTTTATCGATTTACACTCGCGGGCATCAGTGAGCGTTGGGAAAGGTTTAAGTTTTGCATTACATATACATTTACGAGCAAATGTAAACTCCCCTAAAAAATAAAATAGTAAATTCCCCTAAAACATTTTGCTACCGGTATTACACTTACGTAAATTGCCCTAAAACATTTTAAAAAAAAATTAGAACCATTTAGCGTAACTCAGAGGACACCACGTGGAAGCGGCTCTAGTTATCCTCCAAAAATATTTAATTTTTTTTTTAATTGCATATAATATATTCCTTTATTTATATTTTAAAAATTATTATTCAAAAATTATTTTTATTGATTTTATCCTGTTGATTATTTTTTGATTGAGTCATAATGGGGAACTGTTTTTATGTAATGAAATGTAGTAATTTTTTTTCTTTATAATTTTGTATCAGCTGATTAAATAATTTTTTCCGAATATCGATAATAATATTGGTAAATACATACTTAAAAAACTATTAATATATCGCTCATGGCACACTTTTAGAGCATTCGAAGCATCGAAGCACACCGATTGACAACCGCTGAGAGTTAGAATCTTATATATATATATATGTTTTTAGGGGAATTTATGTATACGTAATACGGTAACAAAATATTTTAGGGGAGTTTACACAAGTGTAATACGGTAGCAAAATGCTTTTAGGAGAATTTACAAAATTTTAGGGGAGTTTACATGTGCCCAATCCCATATCCATCTTGGCACTATCAAATTCATTATCGCCGCCGATTTATTCTATACACTTTAATGCCTTTTAAATGCTGCTCCGTTTGTATAAATGTTAAAATGTATAATACTATCGTATTTGTTAATCGAGTATCCATTTTAATTATGTAATCTGTATTATTTTAATAAGTAAATGTGGGCACATGTAAACTCCCCTAAAATTTTGTAAATTCCCCTAAAAACATTTTGTTACCGTATTTGATAGTGCCAAGATGGATATGGGATTAAGCGATTTGATCAGTGATCCTATGTAATTATATTTAATATTTAAAGTAAGTCATACTCATACCTATCAAATAAATAAGTATTCTGCATTATAACAAAACGCATAATATTGATGAATTACATATATTAATATTTTTTAATTGTTATTATTATTAATATTGGTAATAGGGGTATATACACACAAAATATACGATTCATCATACAAAACCGTTTTATAATTTTAGCATACCAACTTAACTATAATTGTAGAACTACAAACATAAATATTAAAATATGTACTTATATATCATAACACCTGTAATATATAATTAAGCGTGCGAAATCAATAACGTCAATAACACGTCATAAAATTCAAAAGATTATTTATATATTGAAACGTAATTAGTTTTACGGTCAGTTGTATTTCATATAGGTCGATAGGTACAAACGATTTCAAATATAAAATAAATTTTAGAACATAACAAATCACACTGTAACCACATTCTGTGCAATATCCTGTTGAGTAGTATAATATTGGGTATACCTATACTATATAGACACCTTACCGCTGTTGTAAAGGTGCAAGGTGATCTACATTTAGCGTACATCACAATCCATTACGATTGTGAAATTGTTTGACCTCCATATCTATCGAATTACCGAAACCAATATTAAAAAGGCTCACTACTTAAAAGCAAAACACATACAGGGTACAGGGTACAACCATGCATACAGTGTGTCCCGCGAGGATTTATCCATTGCGATATTTCCTGAGATAATAAATATATCATAAATCTGTTTTTTATTAGACTCACATAGAAAAGGGCTACATGTATTTTATTTTGTAGTTAAAAAAGTTAAAAACATTATTTTTAAATTTTTGAAAAAAATAAATATACATATTTCATAGAGTTTATTTTGCTGAAAATGTTGACCTTTAAACATTTTATTTTCATTAATCACCAGATTTTTAATAATTTTTTTAGTTTATTGATAAAACGGCAAAAAACTGGTTTTAATCTGGGTGGCCCCCTCTACGGCTAATGGGTATATCCTCACGGAACACAGTTTTATATACATGTATAATGTTAAAATAACATAAAATTACAATACTAATAAGTAATAATATAATATGTGATCTTTTTTGTTGATTTTAAATAGAATAAATATTGGTGTACTGCGTTAAGCGTTTTATTATGAACAGTAATTAATAATTACCGTGGAATTCTAGTTTTTTCTAAACTATTCAATTGTATAGTCTAGTATAATAAGTTGGTACTTATATTTTAGATAGAATGACTCATTGAAACTTTATATTACAGGTATATTACGCAAACAACTACCCAGCTGGTTAAAATGATAATAAAAGGAGTTGATTATTTTTTTTTTTAAATAAAACAAATTATGCACGTGTCTAAAAAAGAAAAATTAGAGATACAATATTTTGTTTACTTAACATATTTTGCGTTTGTTGTTAAAATATGTAGGTATAATATTTATCATTTATGATTAAAACATATAATTTAACAATTACTGTAAACATTCTGTATACTTATCTGAAATTTGTAGGTATGTATAGTAAAAAAAGTTACTTAAAAAAAATAATATAGTTGGTAAACTTGATAAGTGTGATAATTTTGCAGTAGGAAATTTTTGTTAGTTCACGCTTTGCCCTCCATATATTTAAAATAGTACTCGGCCTGTATATTATTATAAGGGCGGGAATTCAACTCTAAAAACTCTATTCCAACTATAAAATTGACTTACCTTTTTTTTTTTTTTTTTTAAACGAAATTTTATCAAAAAAATATAATTAATTAATTTTAAAAAAAAAGTTTTCTTGAGATAAAATAATTTCTTGTTTTCGTGGATTTGTGAACTTTGAATCCAAAAAAATAATCATGTTAACTTTTTTATACAAAAAATATAAAATTTGAAAAAAACGGAATTTTAGTGTTAAATGTTATATTATTAGGGGGAAAAATATAACTTGATATGTTAATGTAACATTCTCAAAATATTTTACAAATTTCAAATATGATTATATTAGGTAGGTAAACTTGGCAATTTGGGATGTCATTTATGTATAAAAATTACAAACATTTGAATAGCACGTGTTAATGCGCAGAGTATTACGACAGCGGTATCAATAATTCAGAATTCTCAAACATTCTCAAACTATAATAACAATCTCTTCTTATTTTCTCCTATCTAATGAAATAAAATGCTTATCGAATCTGCACTCACAGTATAAATTGATATTTTTACATTTGTTTTTGAATATTTAATGGGGAAGGAGGGGGGAGCGGCCTCTCTTTCCAGACAGCATGAACTGCCCGGAAAGCGAGGCCGCCCGTGACCGGGATTCGAACCAGCCACTACACCTCCAATTCTAATATTATTTTATAATATTTTATTAATTAAAACAAAAAAAAGATTTAGATTTCTATGATAAAGTTATACCAGAAAATTTATGAAAAAAGATAAGCGGATGGATATCTTATTTGTTGGTACAGCATCGACTCTTCAGAGAGTTTTTTTTTTTATTGGTGCAAAATAATTAAAAATATTATTTTGGGATTTTTGACTCATTTTATATTAATCGTTCAAACAGCACGTACCGCCGACTATAGTGAGTACTAAGTACCAAGTAGTAAGTAAAACACTAAAATATAATATTAAACGCATTGATTGTAATAACTAATAAGTATTAAAGATAAAATATGCTCGTCGGCCGTAACGTAACATATAGACGAAACGTGAAAATAAAATGTAGGTATTTACAGTGTTACTGCCATGCCATAGATAGATAGTTTTTATTATAATATACAGACTACACCGGACTGTGTAATAGTCTTATTCTTACCTCATTCTTTTCTCAAACTATTAGTATTTTTTTCGAAAACATTTCGAGATGGGGGGGGGGGGGGGTTCTGCACTGGACTGTCTCTGTCACTACCTTTCGGGACAGTAGAAGTGTTTCCTTTTTCTTCAGCATCTTTTTTCTGGTAAGGCATTGAATCTAGTTGGTATTTTTATGAAGGAGAGGGGGGTCAATGTAAAAAAAATTCACAGTATTTTTCAAATGCGTCAGGAAAACGAAAAAAATGAGATTTATACACAAACTAATTTTAGAGAAAATTGACAATATTTTGATGTATTTCTAAAAAAAAATTACAGCACATACGTGTCTTTTTCGACGAATATATATATTGGCATTTTATATACACCATAACATGAAAATATTTTGGTTCTTTTTAAGCTATTTATATGGACAGAATAAAATTTTGGGAAAAACAATCCAACCAAAACAATAAACTCAGACAAATAAAACCATTAACCAATAAATGGCCGGACCCTCCAGTCAAGCTTACACGACATGAAGAGACCATCATGATCGCCAGAGTACGCATCGGACATACTAGAATCACCCACTCCTATCTTATGCGTAGAGAGCTCAAACCCAGGTGTGAAACATGCAACTGCGAACTCACCGTTAATCATATATTCCTAGAATGCCCCACTTACCATGACGCCAGATCAAAAGCAAACATAAACACCTCCTCACTCAAAGACGCACTCGGACCAGGACAAGAAAAAAATATAGTAAACTTCATAAAGATGGCCGACCTCACAGCCAACATATAAGACAAGAACCAAAGACAGCACATCACAACTATCAAATCTTCATTATATTTATAAATTAAACATGTAAACCATTGTAGGCTAATAAACCTTTGTATTCGAAGCCTTTAATTAATAATAAAAAAAAAAAATTTTTTTTTTTAAATTATTGCCTATTAAAGTTTTTCACTGTGTCAAAAAACTTGAAACCATCCATACTCCATGGAGTTATGGCAATTATGCATAGATATTATATGTACCTAAATAATATGATACCTATACATGATAGCTATAGGTACTAAAATATGTTTTAAAATCAATTATAAACAACAAGAATAATTAAGTAATTTTTATGTTAATTTATTAGCTGTTTGTATTACCCACGTTAAAACTCGGTAGTTATAGCGTACAACTTGAATGATTAGGTAGATATGTGTGTTGTTGGCTTGCATAATATGTGGTAACTAAATAATCGTATTCACTAATTATTATAGCTTAAAATCAGTTAATTGTTTTAAAAATGAAATTATGTGTACCTATACTATAATGTTTTATTAACCCTAAATGTACAAGGTCAAAGTACCGGAAACAAAAAATGTAATTCTATATACTAATATACTGCTACTCAATGTATATTGTTGTAAAATGATACTTGTATGTAGGTACTTAACTTTTAACGCCGAAAAGTGCAATAAATATTCATTGATCATAGCATATATTTTTAATATTTATACAGTGAATCATATTTACCATAAATGCTCATTACTCACCCACCATAATATTATCCTTTTTAAAATGAAATTATTCAAATGTTGTTTTTTAAATACATACCTAACTGTAGACTATGATATATACTTAACTAAGAACTAAATAACTCATTTCGATATTGGTTACCGGTTTTTTGTTTTTTAAGGTTTTAATATTGATTTCCGTATTGAAATCAGATCCACTAGTTTCACACCCAATTTTTGACTAAAGTTAGGTAAACAATAAAAGCTCTAGTCTACCTTGATTAAATATTAAGTTATTATTAGTTGACATCTATAATATTTCAATTTTGATTCTGATATTAATAAATTGATAATCGCTTTTCAACGATATTCAAAACCAATTTCGAAACCGGTTTCAAGCCCTGTTTAAAAATTATTAAAAATACTAAATAGGTACTATTGCATGTAGGCGCTAATGATAATGTCTACTATAATATACTTTTAAAACGGTTTTACAAAAATATAAAATACATGTAATATTGGATCTAAAGTGTATTTATTATACTCGGACAATTTTTACAAAGCGCCCATGAATATGTTGATACATTATTAATACCAATTAGTTATTATAACTTTATAAAATTATCATAGTAAGTATATTAACTACCAAACATATTATTATCATGGACCTATTGAACTTTTTTATTCTTAGTACATATGCAATTTAATTAATTAAAAAACTCATTTCAATAATTTTAGATACATATAGGTAAACATTTTCAAAAAAGTAATCTGCTTAACAATTAACAGGAAAGAGGGAAATTCACATTCAAAAAAACATGTTTGGGCCACAGCTAGCATACTCCTTTAAATAGTATAAAAAATGTAAAAATATGGAAAACTAGTTCTATTATATTTGCATAAAAGTTCCAAGACTCAAAATTTAAATAAATTCATTAATATTATATTATAGGAAACAACGGAGGTGAGCGTGTTTTAGAGTCATCCTATTGACAGCACATAGAAAATGATAGTGTTTTATATTTGAAAATAAAAAATATATATACTGCGTTTCTGTTTTACTATTCTTTCAAATTATTTTTCTTCTCATACTCACTATATTATATTTTATGATACCAATCTAGTACGACCAAAATGCCTATAAATACATGATCATTAACATTTACCTAGCTCCCAAACTATAAACCTACATATTATATAACGTGCGTGATCGTCATTACTCATTGAGACAGATTTGTAGGAAGTTGAAATCTGCAGGACCTCGTTAGTCATGGCCAATTATATTTTTTCGACCTTCCGTTCTGTTGTAACACCACATAAATGTATTTTATAAAGAAAAAGTGAAAGGGCATTGTAATAGGTTATATGCTTGCATTGTAGAAAAATTAACTTTCATAATGTAATGTTTATTATTAGAATATTATATTGTTGTACGAATTATTATTGTTTCGTTTGAAAAAGTGTGGTTATAAAATATAAGTCACTTGTGCCACCATTATAAAACGATCAGAAATCAAGCGGCGCCAAGGACAATTATTGTGTTGATGTTGATGTGTATAGGTAACTGGTAGGAACTTGTACCGAAGGTAGGCCATGGTCTAGTAATAATTATTCTGTCAAATAAATAATTTGGCAAAATGAATAATAATTACAATTTTTTATTAAAATATAATCAAAATAATATATCGACTTATAATATAATTAAGTGTCTATTTATTAACAATCTAAATAATAATGTAATTATGTTAACCACTTAGTCTCTAAGTCTTAGAGTCTAATTTAAGGGTATTCATTCCATAAAACAGTAAGTATTTCAAATTATTTCAGCGTTTAGTATTACTTCAATATTGAATTAAAAAAGGATTCCAATCGTTGATTTGTGATCCCAAAAATGCTATAGATTTTCCCGAGAATAATCATTCTGTTATAATCTTCAATTTTTTTTTTTAGTATCCCGAAAATTTTTATACATTTTTATGATTTGATAAAAATGCAATATTTATGGCTGTATCTCTAAAGTTTGAATTTTATTAAACTAAATTAAATATTTATATGAAATCCAATCTACAGAAAATAAGATAATACTAAAACGAAAGATAAATTTTAAGCTTTATTTAATCCTAAACACCGAAGAAACTAATTTTTTTCAATTACACCGCTTATTGCTGTATAATAATATTATATAATTATTTATTGTTATAGGGTAACATATTACCTAGTCAAAAACAGTTTTAGAAGTTTATTCATAGATGTTTTTGAAGATATTATTGTGTATAGAAAACACTTTGCAGTTGCTTTCCATTCTATGGAAAATGTAAATAAATCGACGTAGGTTAAATATATAGTAATTTTAATACCTGGTATATGTTTTTTCTTTTCAAAATAGTATTAAATATTAGTTAAAAAATTACTCTAATGCGTAATTATATACACTTTTTAGATTTCTTATTTTTCAATACAATTTTTATTTTTCATATTATGATTAAGCATTTTATCGAAATAGCCAAAAAACATATAAAAATCTATAAGTCCAAGAACACATTTATGAATAAAATTGTAGAGAGCAATGCGAAAAGAATGCGCAATAGTTTCTGTTAATTGTCATCAGACGCAAAATATCTGAAAAACTAATAATTCGACAGAATTTAGTCGAAATCCTGTCTGTTCAAAGAGTTGCCTACAGCCAAACCCTTAATAATATAATACCTATTACTTTCACGATAGGACTTTTGCAAGGCAGTGATGGACATGCTGACGAGAAACTTATTCAACACTGATGTAAGTGTGTTGGTATTTATTTCTTTAAAAATAAAACGTATGCCTATAATATTAGTGTTTGATATATATTAATGCTCCTATAAACCCTAACAATTTTTCACCAAAAAGACATTAACGACAGACAAAAATCAAGGTAATTCTAGAGGTTCAATTAAAAAAAATGTATAGATTTTTGATATGATGAAGAAATTAACTTTGCATCTATTGTAGCACATATTAAATATTTTTAATAGTTTTTAGATAATGTATTTAGTATACAAAATTTAAAAATTGATAAAATTTAAATTGTTTATTTCCATAAAAAAACAAAGGCAAAGGCGTACTTATTTCACTACTTCACGTCCATAAGTTGATTTTGATCTTATGATCAAATTACTTGTGCATGTGGGTGGATTAAATTTATGTTGCTGTGGATTGGTGGGGAGTATATACTATACTAATTTCAAAAGCATTCGCCCAAAGATTGTTTCTAAAATAACATAAATTTCAAAAATATCTTAAGCTTTCCTCGCCTTCGGGAGATTATATTTGAGTCACTTTGAGTACGTCTTTGTCGCTACCAACATAATATTAAAATACATTTATAGAGGCTAGAACAAAGGGAAATTGTCATGTTATCTTTAAGACATACTATAACCGGCTTATGTTTATAATTTTTTAATACAATTATCGTGTTATAGGCTATGGCGGAGAATATAAACAGCACCGTTTTTGAACCTTAAATTATTTATATTTATAGGATATTAAAGAATGAGATTTTCAATTAGAAATACAAGACGTTTGCCGAATCATAACGAAAATGTTTTAATATGATGAAGTATAAATGACGTGCGTGTTACATGCAACTAGCGTCTATGCCTCGTGACGCATCATTTTTCATTATAATGGTCTACTAGTTATATACTATATGGTAATAGCAAAATCAAAAATTGACGAAAAATTCTTAAAAAAAAAAAAAAAATATGGGAGGACAAAAAAATAATAGGTCTAACGAGGTTAGGAGGAATAGAAAGTCAGCCATCGCAACAGCTTTCTTCATAAAGGTAATTATTATAAAATTAAAACGAGTCCCTATCAAAATAGCTAGAAAATTATGTTGAATAATATAACACTTGATAAATTATTTGTAGTTAACTTGTAAATGTATATACTACCCGATTACCGTCAAAATAAATAATAATATTCTATTCTATACCTATTCTCAAAATTTCTCTGTCTTCATATGATGATACTAATATAAGTAATAATGATTAATTTGATGTTGTTATGTGAAAATCAAAACAATAGTTGTGAAATCATACCAAATCTCATTGATTTGGATTAATGCGTGTTTGTATGGCTAAATTTATATTTATTTCTTTCAACAATGGATTGTTCCTAATTTCGTTAACACAATATTATCGTTACTATTTTCAGTATGTATGTGCGTGTAGGTAAAACCTCGCTAAAACGGAATCGCTATAAACATTTTTCCGTCTTAACGTAGTTTCCGACTTATAGACGATACACAATTCACATTCATTTAAATTGGGACCTAAGAAATTGTTCGTATCATCGGGGTTTCCGTCTTACAAAAGTTTTACTGTTGTTCGTTGCGGTATCGTGTAAATTGTACTCATAATATTTACATTTATTTCTTTAGTTATTTCAGAAACTTTTAATATGTTAACTATAACCTTTCCAGCTTTTAGAGTTCCTACTTTCCCAACACATTGGCACAATATACATCTTTAACCAGTTCCTGTTTATGTATTATAAGTATAACGCTTAGATTTTCCATGACTGTGTCAATGACTGACACGGTCGCCGCTGTTTCAGTTCGTGGCTTAATGTATACATAATATTTTATTTTCATTTATTTCATTTATTTCATTTATTATTATAATAATATTATCATTATTTATTATTAAGGAACTCTTAACTATATCTATAACGGCTTTATATTTCCCATCAGAAATTTTTGTCCCAAAATACCACCTTTAGGTATTGGAAACGAACTGATGAGTACTACTTGAAACTCCATTTCTATGTTATATTTACTCCTTTAAATCTTAAAACTATTTTCACAAGCCCAGCTGTGTTGGCATTTTTTCTTTTTCTCTTTGGCCAGTGTGTTTTTGGTTAAAGCATTAATAAATCGTATTAAATTAACATCACTTCCGGTGTCTAAGACTATAAGAGTAGCTCAACGAATTCTTTTTTTATGCCGACAGAATGACAAGTTACGTGACTGTCATTTATGACGGTTACAACATGTAGACATAATATGGCTCCTCTACGGCAGCTATGGAGTTTATCGGGCGAGCGCCATTCATCTCGTCCGACCATAGCAAGTTTCCCAAGAGGTTATTTCCGCATTCAAAGTTCTGTTTTCTATGAAATCTGGATATATCTTGAACTATTATGCTACAGTAGGCGCATGTCATGGTTTCTGTATGTAGCTTTATAACTAATTGGTGGCCGTTAAATTATTTTGAGTATTAGGGGTACGCGTATTGTTCATACGAGTATATTATCAAGACTGTACTCAATCTCGCGCGTAATGATTACCTCCGCATTGGTAACAGCATATATTATTATGTATGTCATTATTGGGATAGTTATTATTATTGCGATTACAATTATTATTATTTCGTGGTTGGGGAAAAAAATATAAAATTAAATACATTTATGATTCATTATTAACAAAGGGCAATTGTAATAAAATGTAATCATCATTGTTTTTAATTATTTTAATATATAATGTCCATATGGTAGAGTACAAATATCATCATTTGCACTCAATACTATTTTTAAATGTACCTTCATTATGTTTGGTTGACTGTATTAGATTAATACCATCAATCATTTTTTGACTTACTAATTTGACTAGATTCACCATTTCATGATGTACCTGCATATTAGGCATATATTTAGAATTTTGCATACTAAACTTTGATAAAATATCCAAATAATGATTGAATGTTATATACTTATATCTAAAATATTTTTTTACACATTTTGGCATTTTGCCTATTTTTGTGTTCAATATCATTTACTGTATAAGTGTATAATTTTGGCCTTATTGTTAAAAGTTGGATAATTAGTCCATCTTTTAAAAAATCCCGGAAAGTTCTTACTTTTATTACTATAACAAAAGTGATTAATTGGAAAATTAGAAGTAGGTATTAAGGTGATTCAATAAATCATCAAAAAATTATTTGTTTTAATGCGATATATTAATGATCCAGTGTTCGTGAATAACAGTGATATTTTTTCACTGTTTATTTTTTATTGCAACATAATAAAAATTATAAATTTATGTTTTTATGCAATTTTTAATTTTTATTAGTTATTAGTTTTTTTTTATTAATGTCGATAAAAAAAATGTTCACTTTGTATAATACTTGAAAATAATATAATAAATAATATAAGATGTACCCCATAAGATTATTTTAATTCGCTATAAATTTGTATGAGCGTCTAAAGTTCAAATTTTGACAAAATTTGTAAAAATCACGAAACTAAAAATTATTTTGAGACAGAAATTTATAAAAAAAATTTCGTTATATCTAAGTTTTGAAAATTAAATACAATATTTCTTTGTAAGTCTTGAAATTATGAAGTTCAAATTATTACACAACATTTGGATATTCACTTGATACAAAAACGAATAACCGTAGATACTTGAAATTATTGTCATCATTTTTTATACTTGACAAAATTTTTAAAATATCTAATATTATAATATCTAATATATAATAATTATTTTTTGTTTAAATTACGCATACCTAATATCCTTTTGAGGTTTTTATTTCGTTTTTTGATATCGGTATTTATTTATTCCGACTTCGGTTTCGGTTTTGGATGTCGGTATTGATTTTTATCGATTTCGTTTTCAGTTTTGATTTCGATATCGGGTTTTAACGGTTTTAATCGGTATTCAAAATCGGTATCTAGTCCCCACTATATTTCACCATTTCCATATATCGTCGTCTCCATCATAGTCATATGTCTAGCACATGGCTGCTCGCGCCGCATACACCGCGGATATCCCTTATTGCATATTATGGGTCTAATATTTTATGGTGTAGTAAATTAGTTTTGCACTAAACGCACAATTCTTGCACAACCTACTTTAATCATTATTCATATGAGTATAGTGATTTATTTTTATTGCTATTATATATCTAACATTAGGCACGCCGTTGTGCGCCATCACTATACATAACTACGTATTATTATGGAATATTGATTATTTTCACAATAATATATTTTTTTTCGTCATAAATAATAATTGTTAACCATGCCAAGAATCTTTGCGGCAATAGAAAATAAAAAAAAAACTGTTATACAGAACGCGGGTTATTGAATAGGTACCTACGACTATTCGAATCCAATGTTTTTAAGAAATTGAATTTGAATTGAATAAATCTAGTTTTGGCACAAAGAAACTAAATAATTTTGCTCGAATATTTTGAAGACAGAATTAGCGTGCACTGTTTGCCTGATATACAGTACACTAATATATAGTATTGCAGCTACACGTATTACGTACATTATAATATAAAACACCGCCTAATAATATTGTCGTTACAATACAATAAATTATTATTATTATAGGCATCTACCGTAAAAATATAAATAAATATAAAACCGGATCTACGTTTTTGCATTACCTATAAAGTGTTATAGGTACTTAATTACGTCAAGCACATCCAATCCCCTTTTCATCAGTTACAGGGCATTAATAATATAGGTACATGCATTCAAAATATGATTTTATGAGGTTTTAACTTTCAAGTATAAAGGTATATAGGTATTTAAAGACTATCCACATTCGTTAGGTTAGGTTAGGTTAGCTACTTAATTACTATCTACGTCTGATGCTAAACATTTTTATGATAGTTCATTAATGTGTTCTGTATAGAGTCATTATACTATCACTAGTAAAGTGATGGTACAAACTTAATTTCTTTAAATAAGAACCATCTTACTGCACTTAAACGGTTAAGTTCACGATTTTTGTTGAATATTTTGGGTCTCAATCAAAATTCGAACTAATAGTTAAACTTAATGCAATAACGACAAGAATCTTTAGTTATGGTTTCACATATTAAGTATATATTAAATCCAACATGCCTACTTTTTACGGAGAATTTTGGATTTTTACAATCATATAAAATGCTAATATAGTTACTATATTATAGATTAAAAGTATATCAGTATTAGCTAAAAAAATGATTATAATTTTCAAATTACCGTGGACTAGATTCTTACCAATAAATTCTTAAAATATAATTACTACAAAAACGACGTTAAATAAAAAAAAAATACTATATTATATTATGCTTTAAAATCTACAGACAAAAGGTAGAGTTTCCTTTGAATAAAAAAAGCTGGTTACAGCACGTCATCACAGTCCTATAACTCTTAGCTCTGTAGATAAATCTCATGAAATTCATAGATGGTATAAAAATGACTGCGATTGCAGATTTATGGTCTTAATGTCTTATAAAATGCAAAAAAATATTATTTTAATAAATTCATTATTAATGTTAATAAATAAAAAGAAACAGTGAGTATACTTGGTGAAAACTCTGTATACTAATAATAGTACATATATATACCTATACATATGTACCTATGTACCTATATTATAAAAGATAAATATTGGTGAATGGGTTAACTGCTGGTACACATCACACACACACAAACGGCCTAATGGGTAAAATACATACAATTTATAGTAATAGGTATGATTACCTTGGTAACAAACCACCGTCAAATGCATTCGTCTATTCCTATGGTGAACCACAAAAGCTATGTCTCGTGACATTATAATAATAACATTATCGTCGTCGTCGTTCGTATATAGGTCGACAGTGTATTAGATTCTATGTAGGTATATAATGCTATGTTATTAGGTATTGTCATCACGATAATACGCACGTGCGCAGGTCTCCACTAGTAATAATAATAATAAATAGAAAATTGGCATCACACAGCTTAAGTTTTATGCAATATTTTGTTGAGTATATATGTTATATTATTTTATTAAATTAGATAGATTTTCCGTTTGAGCAATGGACGAAGAGCAACTGCAACCGGTACGTGTAACTTTCTTGTATATAAAATATTTTTATTAATACATAAAATTATCGACGAAATGTTAAAAATATCGTGGGTTTATGCCTTTTTCACGTAGGTAATAGGTAGTTAAGTGACAGTGGTAATCGCGTCATTATAATTAAGTATAGAAAAAATTGTATGATTCAAAATAAATATTTTCTTAAAGTCCATATTAAGTACAACTGCAGCAGGCATTTTAGATTCTGAACGAAATGATGAATGTATTGATTATACAATGATGTGTGTGTTTTTTTTTTTTTTTTTTTTGTGTCTGTGTACAGCATAACTAGTCAAAATAATGCTTCGATTTCAAACTTTGGGGGTGGTTTCCGATGTAAAAGTGAATATCCTTGGTGCATTATAAAGGTCAAAAGTAAACATTTTCCAACAGTTTTCAAAAAAATCGAGAAAAACAAAAAAAAAATGACAGATAAATGGGAATTTTTACGCAAAACCAGTTTTCGACCCAATCGATTTTTTATATGGTTGTAATTCAAAAACTAATCACTGTAAATACTTGAAATTTTCTCCAAATGTTTATGTTAGTGTTATCTATATACAGTTTAATTTTCACAAATTTTTTACTCATTTTGAGTTAATTATAGACCACTGAAATTTTCAATTATTTTGAGAATTTTTTTTTGAAGTGCCGGTAAAAAAATGTTGAACGACCAAAAAAACTTGAAAATTTAATACACGGCTCCTTATGAGTTGTTCTTATTGTAACTAAAACAAATTAAACATCGTAAGTCACAATTTTTTTTAATAAGCGTTTACAGTTCAAAATTTTACGAAATCTGTCGAAAACGCGAAAATTTGCAAGTAATTTTGAAGTTGAAAAATCATAAAATATTTTGCGTTTATAACTAAGGATGAAAAATACAACACTAAGTTTACCATAAGTTTTCCTTTAAGTAGCTATAGAGAAAACTCGAAGCATCATTATAGGAAAAATTTTAAGTGCGTTTGAATTTTAAATTTTTATGAAATAGCGTAACGATAACGATTTATCCTCAAACGATTCTAAACATTTGTTATTATTCAAAATGTATAAATCGTAGATACTTGAAAACTTTACCAGTTATTTAGATTGTCATTTTCTTTACATGATTTAATTTTCAAAATATTCTGACTTTTTTTGAGGTATTTATAGAGAAATGAAATTTTGAATTTTTCTGAAAATTTTTTTTTGAAGTGTCGATAACATTTTTTTGGCCATATCAAAATACTTTAAAATTTAATACAAAGTTCCTCATAAGATATCCTTATAGTGATTAAAAAATTATAAGAATACATGAGCACAATTTTTTTTATAAGCGTTTGTAATTCAAATTTTTACGAAATCTGTCGAAAACGCGAAAATTTGCAAGTAATTTTGAAGTTGAAAAATCATAAAAAATTTTGTGTTTATAACTGAGGATTAAAAATACAACACTAAGTTTTCCATAAGTTTTCCTTCGAGTAGCTATAATGAAAACTCGAAGCATCATTATAGGAAAAATGTTGTGAGCGTTTGAGTTTTAAATTTTTATGAAATCAGGTATATGTATATCTATGATAATATAAGGTATTATGAATTATGATAACTACATGCAATGTTTTTGGAAAGATTGATTAACCATGCCTTATTCAAAATGTGTCCTAATAATTGAAAAATAATATATTTGTTTCAAAATAGAATATATGACAATATTTAAGTATAAAATATCCTAGACTGACAAATCATCTCCGTTCAGAATCGTTTTTCGTATACAATGATACCTATCATTGCATTCAAATCTAACCTACCCTAGTCAGAGGTCCACCCCACCACCTAATGCACAGCAGAGCGATACCCACTTTCCCGCTTTTTTTTCTGCTCATCAAACAAATCTCCTAGAGAACTAGACCTAGATGATAACCAAAGACTTGGAATTTCGAATGTAGCTAACAACTTAATTGAAAAAGTTGGCGATCCCCTGGCTTAGCTGGTGCTTACAGTTAACTCTTAATATCATTAATTAGTTCTCAGTTCTCATATATAAATGCCACAAATTACCTAGGTACAAAATGTACAATACCATTAGATACAGCTGATATGCGAAATGCTAATACTAACAACCTATGTGTTACATGAAGGAAAACTCTTTGCTCTATCTTTATAACTAAACAATTACTACTCTTCTAATGTTCCAAGACTGGTTTTCTATCACAGAACTAAAGTTTTAACTCTAAAGTTCCCAGTACTCGGACCACCCACCCCCAAAAAGGTGTGGCGACTGCCACACCTATTACATACTATCAAAGCTGCATATAATTACATTCTCATTTTTCTCATACATCAATTTGAAAAAAAAAAACATTTGATGGGTTTTGAGTTACAGTTTCATTTAGTTTTTAGATGCTTATTTTCTTCTACAGATATCTTGGCTATTTTTACTGATCAGAAACTACTTACTTACATCTTATCTTGGATGCCAAATTATGTATTTAGCTAATTCGTACAAACATTATATTTTTTACTGAATGACTTTACTGGTAGATTTCTTTCAGTTTACTAGATTAGAGTTACGTTTAATTTAGGAGGCAATAGTAACCTTTATCATCATCAGTGTCTTTTCCAGCATGGTGGTTTTTCCTACACTTAAATATTTCAATATTTTTTTTCTCTATTATTTTCAAATGATTTACAGTTGATTCCTATAAAACAAGAGTATTTTTTTTAAGATTACCTATTGTATAACACAAATTTAAAATTAAGTAAATTCATTAACTGTACACGATCAAATATTTAATGTGGTACTTATATTAATAGTACTCACTGAATTATTTATTGCTTTATCCGTCATAAATAATTTGGCTCGCTTAAATCGAAATATGTCTTTTAATATGTTATTGTTTACAACAAAAATTAAAATAATTATGCACGACAAAATATAATTAAATTAAATTTTAAAATATATTTTGACATTGAAATATGCATGAAATGATGAATAGTAACATCATAACATTTATAACACATCTTTTACTTCTTTTAGTACTTAACCAAAGAAACCAAGAGCCGCTATCATGAACTTTTGAGACATCTTAAATTTTATGAATTCGCCAATTTTTATACTAAAAACATGCTTAGAATGATGCCAAATAAATTTGTTTTCCAATATTCAAACATCTTAATATTTTTAAAAATGAATCATTATGATATTAACTTAGTTTTCGTCATTCGATTAGGTGGGTGTAATTGAGTTGGTTCCCATTTAAAAAAGATATTTTATTAAGTTGAGCCGAAGGTTGTATCTACATGTTTTCGTCCAAAATCGAGTGATTTGGTTTTCGCCCAAAGAAATATTATTCATAGTACCTACCTACCTAGTCGAAAAAACATTTTGGTTATCACTATGTTTTTTTTTATTATTGAATATGTGTCTATAGTCTATAGATACTACCTACATAATATGTTAATCTAAGACTTGAAAAGTTACATGCCCAAAGTTTAGGAGGAAAAGTAATTTCTTCTGAAATATAATGTTCAGTTAAATAATCGTAGAATTTTGCTAACTTATCATCAATTGGACAATCGCCCATTAAATCCTCAACAAAATAGTCATAAACTTCTTCAGGCTCTAAAAATATTAAATCAAATATAGTTACCATGCAAGATGTAACCAAATACCAATAATTGATTTAAGGCGAAAACAGATCCACCCGAGCTGATTTGGTTCCCGTTTAAAAAAGGTGTTTAATTTGGTAGACCCCAATTGGTTCCCATTTGTGATTAGGTAAAATAGTTAAATTTTAAATGATTGATGCAAATTATAAACTAGATGCCTAATATAAAATATAAATGTAGGTATCTACACTCTACATGCAGTATATACAATAAAATGTAAATAGATTGTTGTATTGGAATTTTAGCAAATTATTTCTGATGCCCCGGTCGATTAAGATAACGATTAGATATACGCACTTATATATCGTACTTATAAGTATAACTCACTACCAAACAAGATAAAAATAATAATGCCTAGAGATCTGTATGGCTAAGTATATTGATGAGAAGCTTTCGTAAATTTAATATTTAAAGAAGGTTTGCTTCAAATTTTCCAATCAACGATTTAAAGCTGTATTTATTATTTTTATTTTATACACCTAACCTAAGTGATGACTAATGTAGTTTACCTCAACAATTTTAAATTGAATATATTATAAATATTTTTAAACACTTATTAACACATATGTTTAATCAATCGGCAGAAGTTGACAACACTAAGCCTATAAAATTGAGAAGGAAAATGTGCGTAATTAAACGGGAACCAATTCGGCAATTACTAATAAACTTCTATTTTTAAATGGGAACCAATTCGACTCAACTTAATAAATTACATTTTTCAAACGGGAATTAATTCGGCATTTGGGAGTTAGGCTCGGGAACCAATTAGTCGACCAGTCGATTAAGTTGTTTTTACGACATTTGTATGGCGTTTGAAATCCCCTCAAAAAATATGAAGTTTAATTGGTAGGTTAGCAATTGCATGGGTGATGATGATTTTTATGTAAACCGAAAATTACATGTTATGAATAAAATAATAGACATAGATACCTACTACGTTTTGGAAAATATTAGTATGGCCTGATTTAGTACAAGAAATAGCACATTCTGAAGAAAAGTGGATATATAGAACGTTTTGGGGAAAAAATAACGCGTAGTGAAAAAAAAATATTGATTCTAATTTTGCCTGAGACAGAGTAAGATTCGACGATAAATAACGATTTTAATCGATTTCTTACCATTTGAATCGATGTATTTTACTGAAAATGAAGATATCACGTTTCGCATAAAAACACCTCAATAATTATTCTTAGTGGGAGCGGCTGATATATCTATATATCTATATATATATATATATCCCGAGAACACGACAGCTTAGGTACCTTACTTTTACCTTACTTTTAACGGATTTATCATTATCAATATTTTACATTTTTCAAGATTTTTATGTCGCATTTGTTTGATACAATGTCAAATTACACAGGTGAGGTTATATGTTAACTGTTTGTGAAGAACTAATTACAATATCGGACTATAGCATAATACCCATATTAAAAAAAAATTGTTTAAATACGAGAGAAATCCCATCGATAAATGCGAAGGTGGATGCGATAACCTAACGGGATTTTTATTGTACTCAGAGTTGTTAGCGCCATAAAAAAATTTCCTCGATTTCTAACAACATACAACTGTCACTAATGTTGCCTATATGAACTTTTTGAAAATTAAATTATCCCAATACATTCAAGTTTAGAGTATTATCGATCGTACGAGTTGTGTTGAGTAGCTTGAATTTGTTTTAAATGCTATGGAGGTTTCTTAGAAAATCTCGCAATATTTATTTATATATCATAAATGAAAGCGTTCAAAATCAATGTATGGAATCTTTTAATGTTAAGTCACAATATAACAAAAGGTATGATTCAACTGTTTTTAATTTCACACACTATTGACTGGTATAGTGTATATTAAAATATAATATATAAAAAAAAACAGTTTATATTTTATTTGCAAAATTAATTATTTAATTATTTTCCTGGATTCTATAAAATTATATTCGTTAATTTTCAGATTATGAAAATCTTAATAGCTATTTATTTTTGGAATATTCTTCCATTATTTATTATAAATTTCAAAACTAATAGAATTCGACTTACCTACCTCTGTTCTACCTCTAACTGATCTTATAAAAACGGCACATTAAGAACATAAATATATTTGAGAAACTGGTAAAAAAAATAAGCTATAAATGTACAAATAAACTTGATTTCTACCTATAAACTGCAACCATTTGACGTGTCTATGTGTACGGGGGCGGCTCCAGAGACCAAGTTGGGGGAGGGCTTAATTATAGTTTTCACAAAACTTTATAACAAAAAAAAAACTTATAGGTTCTTTGTAATATACATAATATAGATAGCAGGTACATGATAGTCGATATTATAATACGATTTTTTTGTTAGTAATTTTTTTTTTAACAATATACAACTTTTTAGAAATACGGGCTTCTGGTGGTCTGGGCGGGGGGGGCCTAGGGCCCCCTCCTTGGAGCCACCCCTGTATGTGTATTACCTCGTTTAATACCAGTAAACATATTTAGAGATTGAGAAATAACAAGTTAAAAAGTTCAGTTACTTTTAACTTTTAACTAAGTTACATCACAAGTTCCTTTTTTTTAAAATTAAAATGTAATAAGTTAAATGTTTTCCGTGTAATGAAGTAACATATGAGTTGATTATTGTAACAACTAAGTTATTTCTTTTTCTTAAACCTGAGATTAAAAATATATCCCACTTGGCAAACATTAATTTTATTAAAGGCAAAATAATAACAATCAGAGTAATTAATTATCATTAATTTATATGATAAACAATAATTTATAATTTATCATGATATAATATTGCATATTAAATTTATTAAAAACAGAGACGTGATATACCAATATCCCTCACCCTCACATGTTTTATACTCATAAATGCATATAATTAATAGGTATTATTAAATTTTATTATAACATTTTAATCCATTAATAGAATTACAACTGAATTGAATATTATTTGATATTATAATATATTATGTATTGTGTAGGCAATCCATTAAATTCTAATAATTAATTTTAGTAATTATAATTTAGTTTAGGTAATTGTGGGTATTTAGATAAACAAATACATTAACATTATTTTGTTTGATTTTGTTATTGTCTTATTAATTAGAGTATCGAAGCTATTAATAGTATAATACATACTGTAAGACATAAACTAAATTACTCCGTTATTGGTTAGCTTTAAAAAAAGGTATATTTTTTAAATATTTATGAAAAAAGTAACTGGTTTTTAACCAAGTTACTTTTCTTTTCAATAAAAAAAAAAATAGTTAACTAGCTTAGTCTTGCATGTTTAAATTATAAATATAATATTGCAGCCGAAAAGACACCGTACAGAATTGCACAAGAAACACACAGTGGCCAGTGAACACCGGTGCGTGCAATGGGTGCCCCAGGTGGACGTGGTCAACGACAGCTTGGACACAGCCTTGTTGTCTGTTTATAGTCATTCAGGGCTGACGTTCCCTAAGACCAACCAAGTGTGCATGCAAAAAGAGACTTTTATACTGTGTTTGAAGTGAGAAATTTTTTTGTTTAGATTTTTTAATCTCTGTAAAGAAATTTTACTTCAATAATACTACTATAATATATTATTATTAGGGAACGGATTTTATTGTAAATACATATTTTTATTAAAATGATATATTTTAAATCTGATAAAAAAATGTATACGATTTAGACAATTATAATTAAAATAAACCCAAATTTATTTTACATATTTTGGTATAAATACATATTTTTACATATTTGGTAAATAAGAACATATTTTACTGATTTTTAATTTTCGAGGACTTCAAACATTATCTGCTTCGTCTAAATCTCCAAATTAACAAGATTCGAGAAAACGAGAATTCACAGATTTTTTAGAGAAATTTACCGAACAACAAATTCCAGATGAAAGTACCATCCGAAAGCATTATGTTAGCATAATTATATAATATAAACTATGTAATTTACGAGGAAACATTAAAATCAATTAGACAGTTTATTCGAACGGTCATTTAGTCAATATAAGAGTATTCTCCGACCAAACCGTCGCCATTTTTCATTTGCAAACCTTCAACAATATGTTGTTTCACATTGTTATGTTCCAGAATAATACTAGTTTTATATACCTACATCGTTTGTATTACTTTCATTTATAAAATATTTTTTTTTGTAATTTTCAATATCTACTAATACGTTTTTTCGATATACTTTTTTAAATTTTTTTTTACATATTTTAATATTTTTTTTACAATTTCGATAAAAATAATTTTGTTGTAAATAGTTTATTTAAGTTGAAAAGTTCCAGAATGCATGATTTTGTATAACTAATAAATACATTTTTGCTAAAAGGAAGCAATTGAATAATATTCGATCAGATCATAAAGTGGAAAAGCTATTTAGAAATCATCCATTGAAAATGGGTGGACTGATCGGAGAACGAAAAGATATCAATAGTATTAAACTTGGATTAGTTGGCAGTCATATTTCACAAACTAACCATGGGTATTCAAGAAAAGAAGATGGAACTTTTTATAATTATTAAAATATAATAAGGCTAATGTAATACTAATGATGATAATACCAGTATACCACATAATATAGTGTAATAGAGAGCATTGACATTTTCCAATATGCGTTTGAACAATTTTTTTTTTAAATTTATTCATTGATTAGCAAAATTATACTAACAAATAAGTAACACTATTGACAACTATATATTTCTATACATGTAATTTAATGTCAATTTCATAATATGACATTTATAGTTTAAGATAAAGAGTAATACATTAAATTTGGAGATTACAAACATATATTTAAGTATATACCTCAATACATAAAATCATTTTTTTTTTTTTTTAATAATAAACAATTTGTTACTTAAAACAAACGTATAGATATAATATTATTATATAAATCAATTCTTCATTGGTTTAATCTATGGCGTTAAAATATAATCATAATATAATAAATATTCATATGTTTAATTTCTAAATAAAATAGACAAAAATAAATATTAAACAGAACGTCTGTATGTATATAAAATAGATATTGAATAATAATTAATTTAGTAGCTTTAGTGACAGAGCTTAGTAAATACAATATAACTCTGCAATAAAAATAAACTTACATATTGTAAAATAAAAATATCAATCATCCAGTTATAAGGACGGCAAGATAAGTTTTTATAAAATATTCAATAAATAATTTGATTTTAGCTAACTGTTTTTAATTATATAATCAGATGTAACACACAAAAAAAAAATAATAACTAAAACAGATGAGGTAGGTACATTATGATCATATAGGATGATTGATATTATATTTTATAAGTATGAAAAAGGAAAAATGATTTTTCTACTATAAAATTTAATTAGATCGATTATAAATCTACTATTTTAAAATGTTTCTGAATATTATCCATTTTTAATACAGTAAAAACTTGTTCATACAAGCTATGATTGAATTTTAAGTATTTTTACAATGCTTATTTTATTAAATATAACATAAAACAATAATAAAAATTCAACATTAATTATAACTGAAGTAGAAAAAAAGGAACATATAGCAGGTACTAAGCATTTAGTGTTTGTTTTACAAAACTAGATGGGTAGTTTCTCATATTAAATTAATTTTTAAAATATTATGATGGAATAAAATTATTTTATAAAACATATACGTAAAATTTAAGTTAAACAACAACACTTTTGATAATATAGTATAAATATATTATAATCATGCCAGTAAGCTCAATTGAAATCGATTTGCACATATAATATCCATACATGATATTGGTTGGTACAACTCGCCAATTAAGCTGCCACTTATGACATTAA
Source organism: Diuraphis noxia (assembly GCF_037042655.1). NCBI lineage: Eukaryota > Metazoa > Arthropoda > Insecta > Hemiptera > Aphididae > Diuraphis > Diuraphis noxia. The sequence goes on along the minus strand of NW_028301711.1, from coordinate 100,612,347 downwards.
TATTTTTAATTCATTATATATGGTTTTTACTGCAGATGTTTTCAATACTAAGCTATATAATTGGCCTGACTTTAATTACTCAACCCAGGATTGTCAGTAAATATAATGATAAAAAATAAACAGCATTTTAAAACTTAAATGAGTAACACTTATTATAAACACTTAAAGTAATTAATTTTAAAATTTATAAATATATATAATATACATGTACTTCATAACTTTAAAATACTAATTTTTAAATTAAATTTATACGCTAGGCAGGACAATAACAAAACTATCATCAAAAATTAGAATTGAAGATTTAATTTTGCTTTACTTGAGATTTTAAATATTAAAATGTAGTCAATACCAAATGAGTAAAAAGTTTAAATTTTAATTTTAATTTAGTGAAAAACTCACTATAATGTTGTATTTATGAAATATTACACTGTTACACATAATTTTAATAATAATAAATTAATACTACTGTATAGTTTGCAGTATTTAATTAATGTGCTTAAGAATCACATTCAACAAACCAACTGCAGTTAAATTTTTATTATTAAAATATAATATTTGAATTACATGTTTTTATTAAAAAATATCATTAAGAATTATCTAGTTAAAATTTTCACTTCTAATTTAAAAATATTTAATCAACATAAAATGGTGAATGTTACTCTCCTCTCCTCATCAGGTAATGACTATACTAATTTATTCTTAATTCGTGAGGTTTAATGGTAAAAAAAAATATATTTATTTTAAAAGCTATCAATTGAAAACGTTTTTATAATAATTTCTAGAAGCTTTAAATTAAATTATAATTTTTACTTTTATCTGTACAAATAGTAAACTCAATACATCTGTAATTATATAATAATATTTGATACAAATATTTAAAAATTATAAATACAGTAAAACCTCGTTAAGACGCTCCCGTTTAATACGCCTTACAAATATCAAACTTGTGTTTTTCCCGCCAAATGCTACGAGCAAGCTTCAGCCCCTTGATCAAGGTGTGATCAAAGTTTTAAAACAGAAATACCGTAAGAAATTAGTTCAACGGTATTTACTAGAAATGGAATCGGTGACCGATGCAGAAATCCCCAAAATCAATGTTTTAGATGCTATTCATTATGTTTCAATTGCGTGGGATGAGATAAAACCAGAAGTTATTAAAAACTGTTTCAACAAAGCCTATTTTGATAACGTCTCACAAGAAGACCCTCACGTTTTGGACTCAGACGAATTTCGGGACTTTGAGGAGGTTTATCCAGGCTACACATCCATTGACGACCAATTAATAACGAACGAGGCACTAGAACTTGAAGAAATTATCAATCAGGCTACAGTAAACGATGAACCAGATGAGCCAAGTGATGATGAGAAAGAATACATTCCACCACTTCCGTCAATCGCTAGTACTGTACAATCAATATCTACATTGAGACAGGCACTTACTGCAACTGATGGCTCCGAAAACATGCTTCTATATCTAGGTAGGGTGGAAAATTTCTTATTCAATAAATATAAAAATAATGTATTGAAACAACCAACCATTACCACTTTTTTTAATCCAAGAAAATAATACATAATTATAAAATATGTTCCTAATAATTTTATTGTATGTATATTTGATGTTTTTTTATTATTAATTTTAAATACAACTTATGTTACTGTGTAATACATAACAAGTCACACTATGAACATTTTTCTAATTTATTCTATCTATGTACATACATATTATCACATTTAAAACGCTTTTAATATGCGGGTATCGCCTATAGCGCTTTAAGAGCGTAATAGGCGGGATATCGCCTATAACGCTATCCCGCATATTGCGCGGTTTTACGATTTCCCCTTCGAGAGCGTCTTAACGAGGTTTTACTGTACATGTAAAAATTATACAACTAACATACAGTTATAGCATTTTGAAACATAATACCAATAATTTAGTTTAACTATAATATGATTTCATTGTCATCAAAACAACTAAATGACAAGCAAATCTTAGAATTAAAAGTACTATGATGCTAAAAAAAAATTGAGAGTGAATCTCGTAGTGAATATTATACAACAGGGGAAAAAAAAACTTAAAATCATAATTAAGAAATATGGTTTTAAATATTAATAGTTTTTATATCCATATCATTTAGAGCCATTTTTTCTAACTATTTAATCACACATATACTCATTTATAGATCAAAGTTTTTTTAGTATTTTCAAAAAAGCAAAACTAAATTGCTCATTTTAAGACTTAATGGTTTTTAATTTAATTAGGAAATCGTCAAACTATAGGTATTTAAGTATTTTAAATATAAAACTTTATATCTAGTATTTTATAAATATCTAAAATGTTTATTTTGGCTTATGGCATAAAGAAATATATATATATATATATTATCATTATAAGCGTTATAATTGTTACCTACACACAATGTTTTATAGATAATGTTTTTTTAATGACTAAGATTTACACTCAAAATATAGTTAAGTATATTAATTACATACATTCTTGAACAAATTTTTATGAATATTAGATAATTTATAGAGGAGGTTATAAAGTTGCCAAAGGACAATATTTTCAAAATATTTTTATTCAGATCACATAGAATTAAGCATATTATTTTAAGATAGGATAATATAATCTATATGCTATGGCTCTTACTAAATTAAGTTGGTTAGAGTGATTTTTATTTTATATGGTAAATATGATAACTTAATATAAATACTATGTACTTATAAATATTACATTTTAGGTAATATTTCGCACATAAAATTAAATAAATGTTCTATATACTAATTAATAAGTACATAGTATTAAATATGTTGAAAAAAAGGAATGTCAAAAACTATAATATTAACAAAAATTAAATCAAATAGGAATATTATATATATATATTAAATGTATGTCTATTATTTAAAAAATATTGTTAAATTAAATTATAATCATAATTAAAAAAAACATTTATGTAAAACTCGTATTAAAATCTCAATGAATATACGGATTCATATTTTTCTAGTGGATATTTTACAGATATGGATAAAATATTTAATTAAAGATCAGATCTTTAAGAGGATGTCAGAGCACTATTTATATTCTCGCCCAAGTGAACATAGGAAAAACACCATTACACAGAATTTTTATTTTATTATTATTATCTTAGAGTAAAATCAATCATTACAATATCAATAGGGAAGAACATTTTTGAGGGAAAGCCATTAGATTTATCTAAATTCAAAACAATTAAAATATCATTAACATTAACATTTATATTTTAAGTTATAATCCAAAGTCAAATTATCATAAAACATAAAACCAATATGTCATACCTTTAAAAATATTATCATCTATAATTTTTGTGATGGTGATTTAACTCTAAGATTACTCAAAAAACATGAAAAACGATTTTAGGTGAGTGTTTTATCTATGTTGAGCGTGAGTTTGAGAGAAAAAACAAATATTACTAACAAAATCCTCTTAAATTCAATATAAACTGTTGAGTATTCTTTTAAAGAATTTTTCCAATAAATAAACTTAAAAAATTTAAATTACTTTAAATATATTTTATCTATATTGAATGTATAGATTAAGTACCCCTTGGTTCTCAACCGGTGTTTTGTTAGAGTCTATAGTACTGTTAAAAAGGTTGATAACTTATAACTTTATCATCAAGATATCTATTATTTATTATCTTGGCTGTAAAGACTTTCAAGGAACTAATATACTAATGAACCCATTAAAAATTATGTAATAATACCTTAGACAGGAGAAGGAAGTTAAAGAAATTGTAATTATATTATATAATTATGAAAAGCTGTTAAAAATAATTTTAATATCAGAGATTTTGGAAATTCGCTATTTAAAATTCAGTCTTTTTTTGTCTGGAATATTGTAAATATATATAGTTAAATTTGATTTTTTAATTTAGGTCAAATATGGGTTAAAACAAAGTTTTAAAACTCTAAACTATCATAACTTCTTATCTTAAATAAATTATCTTTGTATTAAAATTCTAACTTATACTTTAAATATTAATTTAATATTTAAGATACTATATAAATATGTTAGTTAAATTATGTTCTAAGATCAATTTTGTATTTTATGCAAACCTGTATCACCATGGCTGAAATTAAAATATCATTTATCATGAAGACTTTAAGTTAATCTGATATTTGAGAATAACTATTATTGAAGTATCTATTTCCAAATGTAACTTGAACAGGTAATTATGCAATATCTGTGGATTTCTCAAACAGTTTCCGAGTGACAGGCATTATGTAATAATGAAGAACTATTACATTGTATTAAATTTGACGACATAACACAATTTTTGGATGAATTATTAATTCTCAATCTGGAAAAGGGAAGCAAAATAGTCGCTATAGTTTAATATTTCATGGCTTATAAGTGTACCTGAAGGGGTGCACTGAATGTTAGTTAGGGTTAGTACTAGTATTAGTATTACTACAAGCATTATTCGTAGCTTTTTTTCGTACTTGTCTTTTGCGATCAGCATAAATTAAACACTTCATTTGTGCTTTATTTTCAGCAGCGTTCAAGCTATCCTCACTATCATCATGGCTATTATCTGGAAATATACTTGAATCAAAATCACTATCTTGATCTTCTTCTGACTCCCAATGTTGCCACTGCCTGTAATTTAAATAATGATAACAATATTTGATGCTCATTTTTTAAATAATTATTATTTAAATACAATTATTTATGTGTAAATTATATTTTAAATGTTTCATAGTAGGGATGTTTTAATTTTTTAAAACAAAAATATTCAAGCATTTTTTGAAATATTTAGGTTCACTTTTTGAATAAAATATTTAATGAGCTGAAATGGTCAACTCATAATAATTAATAACTTATAACTATGTATATAAACACATAACAATTTAAAAATAAATCAAAAGCTATTCTCTAAAATAAATAAACTATACATAAAATTGATTATTTACTTAATAACTTCTAATAACTAAAAAAATTAATAAGCTAGTAGTATTAATTTATATTATCTTAATCTTACTTCATTTCTGGACGCATTGAAACTTGTTTTCTTTCAAATTGATCATGCCTATCACTTTTTTTCCAGAAATAATAAAAATGAACCAACTCTGCTACTGACCTAGTTTTAACCTAAAATTAAAATTAATTTTCAATGAATATATAGTTGTACATTTTGCTGGTCATAGTTTGGATACTAATAATGATGAGTTTGGAGAAATTAATATTTTAACATTATTAATCACTCAATACATATTATTATTAGGCTTGACTGCTTGAGGACTTCTAGTACATAATAACCTCGGAATTTAAGCAACAAAAAATAAGCATTTTAAATGTTATGCTCTAAAAAAAATTATTATATAAAATATGTTAACTAAATTAAATTATTTACTTGAAAAAAATTAAATTAAAATCGATATTTTAATAAATTAATAAAAGCTAGAAAAATTAATTGCATGATCTGTTACACGATAAATGACTAGAGGTCAAATTTATTTTCTCTTAAAATCCTTAAAATATGATGTTTTATGCAAAATAATTTTTTTCCTATGAATTCTATGTTTCATGAATCGTAAAGATTTCTCACTGCCATTTAACTGCATAGACTAGAAAGAAACATGTAAAATCATAAAAATCCGAACTCTAATTATGACAAACAACTGAAGTCATTTCCTTTATATGACTCAGTGATATCTGTCAGACATCTAACTAACAATATTTAAATTATACATAGGTAAACAATATACATTTGAAAAATTATATTTTAATACAGATTTTTATAATATAAAAGATTATTTTATCTTGTATCTAATATCAAAATTCTATAAATGAGTAACCTACATGCATTTAATTGGTATAATATTATACTCAAATAAGTATTTACATATAACTAGCTGATCCCATGGACTTCATAGCCCATTAAAAAAATCTCAAGTTAAAAAAAAAAATACATAAATAATAAAACATAGCCCCTAAATTCTTGAAATAGTGTAACTTTCTGATAAATAAAAAAAATTTTAATCAGCCAAATAGTTCAAAAAATTATCCCAAACAAACATTTTCTTCTTTATCAATTAGTATAAATAACAACAAAATCTGCAAAGTAAAAATGTAATCACAAAATCCTTGTGTTATGAAACATGTTTATACATCACTCACATTGTTCTGTGGCCTTTTTAGACAAATATGAAGAAAAAAAAACTAGAAGTCCTATATTATATTATGTACCAAATTTATATACACAGCAAATTACAGGATACAAAAAAATAAAGTAATTGTGTGAATAAATAATTTATATTAATTAAATAAAACAGTGTAGGAAATGTGCAAACGCCATGGTTCACCAAGCATGCTCACATCCAACAATAAATTAATTCAAATTCAGATTTTTGAAATTTATAGATATTTGTACAGACTATATTTTCTAATTCTTGAGTTAATATACACAGTTCTACAGTTTATAACAATTACAAAGTATATGAATCTTATTTAGAATTTAAATTAGTGAGAACATATTTTTTATTAATTATAAATATTAAAAGTTAAATAAAAAAATATCTTGTAAACTTAAGAGGATGTGATAGTGATACCCACATGTGCTGTCTCCGTCTTACAAGTGGGTAACATAGCAAACACTATTTCACGTGGGAAAGAACCAAGAAGTCTACAGCTATAATTAAAAAGTAAAATTTTCACCATGAAAAAAGGAGAACTAACTGTCACAGTTTTTATTTTTTTGATAAGACCAATAATATATCAAAAGTTATTGAAGTTTGAAAAATTTAAAATTATCAGGTTTTTAAAAGTATTATAACTTATTTTCTTTTTAAAGATATCAAGCAAATACGACACAGAAAATATTATCTTCTATATTGTGTGAACTTTTTTGGTGTTTCTACTAAGAGTACAGACTGAGTAGTTCTATCTTGCGCTAAACAGTTTTTGCAATGTTATGCACACAGTGTGACGGAGACAACACATGTGGTTATCCCATTCTATTAAAATTTTTAATCTATTTGAAAATTTAAGTTTGTATCCATAGAGCACATTAATTGAGCAATATAAAAATTATCTAGAATTTGAAGCCTTAATTATTTATTTTAATCATATTATAATTATATTTAAAAACTTCAAGATTCAGATGGTTAATAACTGCATTGCTAATGAAAAAAGGGAGACGAGTATGCTTAATAAACAGAAATATATAAAATAAATTGCTTTCTTAAATATCCATAGTCATTATTGTAATAAATAGAATTTTTAAATAGCATGATACCTCTTTTTGTATGGCATGGAAATTCTTTCCGCTTATCAGTAATCCCATCTCAAATTTCAAAGTTTCATCTTCTGACCAGACACTTAATGATTTCTCCAAAGGTACTACATTTAATGACATTCTTCTGAGAGCTTCAGCCACATCATGACCACATTGAACTAACAAGTAAAGTGCCTGCAATTAAAAACACCAATTAATTTATAATTTAAAATATAAATATCATGAAGTTTTAAGTTATTATTTAAGTCTAGATTTGTATGAACTAAATATTAAAGGCTTAATATCTAGTGCAATTATGCACCAAACTCTATAAAATATGGGTAAACAAATATGTTCATTTGCAAAATATTGCATACAAGAAAGTTAACACATATATACTACACCACATCATTCCTTATGATTTACTACATTGATTTTTGATTAATATCAAACACTGAATATTGACTTTTGGTTAAAAATTTTAAAAAGATAAATAAAAAATGTTTTTTATCATTGACATAAAATTGATAATTTAAAAAAAAAGAAAATATTTATGAAATTGATACTGCCATACCAGTATTTATTCAAAACATATATCAATAAAACTGATAACATGGATTACAAACCATTTTCTTAGTAAATATTATTAATTGGTATTTGATATCTATATGGATAGAATTCAATAGTTATTCTACTAATTTTAACATACATTGAACAATATAATTAAAGTAAAATATTTTTGTTTGATATAGAGTTTTTAGTAAAGATATTCTTAAAAACAAAAATATTGAGTTGTTACATACTTTTTGTTAGGTTCAATAAAAACAAAATTTTTAAACAATCAAACAACATTTTATAAATATATAAAACATATTAAAAATATCAAAAACACTAAAATTTCTCCAATATACAAATTTGTAAATGATAAGTTTGTATAGGTACTCATTAGTTTTAAAATATCTAACTAAACATAAACAAAGAAAAAAAATTACTTTTTTACAAAATAATTTATGCATGTAAACTATAAACTTTGTTTTTCGGGTTTGGAAGGATAAATTATAATTATAATTATAAAATATACACACAGCAATGTAATATAATCATAATATATAATGACATAATTTACTTAACTTGATGTAATTTGTTGTAAATATTGTAATTAATTTACAATTACCATTATATTTATATTTTCTATTATATTGTCAATTTTTGGTAGACTAACATTTATCATGAAATAAACACAAAAACAATATATATTTATTGCTCTGCTCAGAATCTTAATACAAAACAATTTTTTATTTCTAATATGAACATGGATAATTTTAATGTCAGCCCTTAACTTCTACAAATGTTCGTTTATTTAAATGTCAAAATTTGAGTTTTACTAGAAAAAATTTTCTAAACGACACATAACAGATGAGTTAACCATTTTTAATAGTTAATTAATTAATACTAATTTTTTTATATAATTTGAAAACAAAACGCATCAAAATTTTGATTCAACAGTATGTGCATATTTTGTAGCATATTACAGAATTTTTAGAAGCATATTTCGAGGATTTTTCATGCATGTAAATCCGATCCCTAATAATAAGCAATAAAAAAAATATATATCCTATTATTTAAAAAAAAAAATTAAATAGTTTTTATTTTTATTTATTTATAACTTAAAAAATTACTTTTTCATTATCACGAATACCAACAACTTTGGATTTTGGCTTTAAGGCCTTTGTAATTTGCTGGATTTTTGTCAAATAATCTTCAATTAAATCTTCACCCAATACATTTGGATCCCATAACAGTTCATCATTATTTTCATATGGCATTACATCACCATATGTCGATAACCCATCTGTTACTAGAGCTTGAAAGTTCACTCCAACATTAACGCTCTAAAAATACAACAAGCATAATGAAATACATAAAAACATTAACAAGAACATTATCATTTTTATCTAACCTTCCAATGAAGTTCCCAATGAGGCCTATAGTCTTCATCTTCATCTTCACTTTGTACTTGGTCTGAAAAAAAGTTATATTATAATTAACTTAAACAAAATTAATCAATATTTTCAAGACAAAATCTTTGCATCGGTACTTAAATGTAATTCAATCATTAATCAGTTAAAAAAAAAAAATAGCTTCTAAAGCAGTAACACAGTTATTAATTAATATACATTGGAATAACAATTTAAAAACAGGGTACATATTAAAAAAATTAAACATTTAATTATTTACAGCTATAATACCATATACTTTGTAAATTTATAAAATTTAATACATTTAAATTAATCAAGAATAATTAATTAAAAATTAGACAGCAATTACATGTAGACTTTTTTTCCAAAGTATTAAGTAGCCTAAGAGTCTAAACTATTCATAATTTGACTCACCAAGTTCAGCCATATATAAGTCTAATAACTTAGATGCATCATCAGATTGTTTAGCATCCTTAACACCTCCATTTTCCTAAAACAAACAAAACAATCAGGTAACCTTGTTTTTCATTTAATGTTATGCAAATATAAATACTACTTTTTACTGCACATTTTTATAGATTATCTAAACGGTTTAACAAAATTTCCAAGTGAATATTATATTATGTTATTTCTCCAAAAGTATGAAATGCACTTTTAGTAATCTGATGCAAAATAACATTTAATACAACTAGATACAATTTAGAATGATATTGCTTACATTTATTTATTTAAAAACATGAATTAATTTTGTATAAAAAAAACCTTTAAACTATTATTATTAAGTTTGTGGTATCAAAATATAATTTTTTTTCTAACTAGTTTTGATGTGATTAACTTGGCTGTTTTTGTACACTGCGAGAAAATTACTTCTTACATGATATAATTGAGGATTAACTTTTTGCCCTCTAATATTCTCTCAGTAAACAAAGGGCAGAGTAAAAATACAAATGCGTAAAATATTATTAAGGGCATGATAAAATAATATTTAAATAAAAATAGTCTCTGTCACATATTGTTTCAATAATATTGAATATTTTTATTGAAACAAAATTACCTTTGTAGTTTCTTCTGCGATTTTATTTGATGAATCACCAGCGTTTTCTTCTACTAAACTTTGCTTATCAGTTGATTTAGATTTTTTCTCTAAACATAAAATAAATCAATGGTAAAAATATTTTTATAATATCAAAAGGTCTTTTAAGAAACATATTTTAATTATTATAAGTCCTAGAATAATAAGCATCCTTATATTAAACATTCATATTTATTATTTTAAAAAGTAGCTAAGTACAAAATAAATTTTAATCATAACCAAACAAGTTAGTTTGATAATATTAATTTGGTTTTTTAAAACATTTTTGATTCTTATGCATATTTTAGCTTTTTGAAAAAGTTTTATATTTGTCTATTGAAAAAAAAAATCTTTATGCATTTGTACTATCCTGATTAACTATATATATAACTTCACATATAGTCACATTCCAATACTTAAAAATTAATTTTTATCCATATACAATATGCATGGATATATATGTTGATCTTTTAGCTAATTGTCAATACTCAATAGATAACTGTTTTTAAATATAACATTTACAGGAAAATTAATTTTCCTGTAGAGTATTTTTACCAAAATGATAACTATAACAAGTAACAAACTTCATATTTCATACATTTATAATGCATATAATTCCAGGTTCTAATTATAGTGTATGAAAATGATATCTTATCAGTACTTAAGAGTACTTATCAGATATTTTTTAGTTTTAATACTTTGCTAAAAATACAATATAACAAAATCTATATCATTGAAAAGTACACTAGACAAATTAATGATGGGTATGCGGTAAGGATTAACAAACTATATTATTTAATAATCTGAACTTACCTGCAACACCATCAGATGAAGTTGAAAGCTTTTTCTAATACAAAATAAATAATATTATACAAAAGGAAAATTATAAGGTTCATCAAATATCACAATTTTACCTTTCTTTTTTTATCTTTACTTTTCTTTGACGAGCTCTTCTTCTTCTTCTTCTTTTTCTTTCTTATATTGGTTTCCGGAGGAGTATTTTTTGAATATCCATACATAACCATGAGTTCATGAATAGGCATGTTACTTTCCTATACCAAAAACATAAATAATAACTATGTAACAAATACCTAACAACTAAATCACATAATAATAATACAATTATACAGGGTGTCCCAAAGAGTCTGACATTCTGACAAATGAAATAACTTTTGTTCTAATCAATATTTAAAAAAAAATTCTTTTAAATATAATCCATAGACACTTGTGCTACATTTTTTATTTTTTAATACTGAAAATAAAAAACATAAAAATTGATAAAAAAAATTTTCGAAATATTCAGTATAGCCAATTTGTAAATTTGATTTTCAGAAAAATTTATATGGTAAAAACACTTATTTAAATCAAAAGTCTGATTTTTAAAAATTTTTTAAATATCAATATTTTCGTTAGGTAAATTATAGTAATTTATAGTTTATACATCACATATTATTAAAATAAATACAATAAAAAAAATAATTAGATTTTAAAATGCACTTATTTAAAAATGTTCTTATAAAATATTTTTAAAAAACTTTATTATTATTTGAAATTACAAGGTTTCTAACATAAACTAGATCGTAATTTACTTAACGAAAATAATGATATTTAAAAAAATTGTAAAAAATCAGCCATTTGACTTAAATAAGTTAACCTAACCTAACCTAACCTAAGTGTTTATACCATATACATTTTTCTAAAAATCAGATTTACAAATTAGCTATATTGAATATTTCGAAAACATTTTTTATCAATTTTTAAGTTTTTTATTTTCAGTATTAAAAAATAAAAATGTAACGCAAGTGTCTATGAATTATATTTAAAAGAAATTTTGGAACTTGTGCGTTATCGCGCCTACCGCGTGCCACATATGCGTTATCGCGACTACCTCATATTATAGGTTATTGCGAGGCCGTTTTATATGCGATTCTATTTTTTCCAGTGTTGTTACAATCGCACTTATCGCAATTTTTATAGACTAGCTGAGTAACTTTTAGGACACTTAGAAATTTAGTTACGCTGATCACGCTGTCAAGTGAAAGACTTTGGAGATCGGCGAAATGGAGAAACAAACGTCATAGAGGTACAGCACGACACCATTTAGAATCTTACTTGGCTGAGCTTATGTGGAGGAATACTTATCATAATGAAGATAAGTTCAAAGTTTTACTTAATAGTATTGCAAATCATTGGCCACCACAAATTGACTTTTAAATTTTATATTTTATAAATTTTACTCTTAATTGTTGGCGTATAAATTTGACATATTTTATTTTATTAGATTTGACATATTATTATTAAACTTTATAATTATTATCATATTATCAATAAATACATTGACATTAGCTTTGGGTAGTTTTGTATTATTATAAACGTATTAAAAATATGTTGTGTTCGAAATCAAGGTAGTCGCGATAATGCACAAGTGAAATCAAGGTAGTCGTGACGAGTCGGCGGTAGTTGCGATAACGCACAAGTACCGAAATTTTTTAAAAATATTGATTAGAACAAAAGTTATTTTATTTGTCAGAATGTCAGATCTCTGTGGGACACCCTGTATTATGTTATATAATAATACTGTTAGCATATTACTTCTTCTAAAAATCTTATTTCTCTTAAAGGATCCTCCAACTCTGGAAGTGCTTCCTCTTCTTCCATTGTAGTTTCATCGTCTGGTTCATCTACTTGTTCATAATCTTTGTCTTTACTTAAATCATCAACAAGTAGTGAATCATTATCTTCAATGTTATCAATATTATCATCTGCAAAAAATATAGGTATGAACTTACAGTGTTTAAAATTGCATTAATTATTTATTATAAAATGAATTACTTATTGATTGAGATTCTTCAACTTTAGCGACAACCTAAAAAATGGAACATTTATTAGCATAGATACATAAAGTTATTGCGTACAATCTACAATAATAAAATGTTTAAATAAGGACCAAGACTTTTAAATTGATTGCAAGTATTTAAATTGAAGGCTCTTTAACTAAGAAAAGAATGAAATGTTTTCCTATAATATTTATAAGGATCTTATTCTTATGCAGATAATTAAACCTTGTAAAATAATTAAAAAAATCTTTTTGTGCACTTCAATTGTCAATTTAGAACTTTTTTTATAGATTGAATGATTCTATTTTAAATGTCATTAAGGTTAAAAACAAGAACTATTTTTATCACGTTAATATATTAAACAATGTAAGAGCATAGTATTATAAATGTATAACTGTAATATCAATGAAATTATTATAATTATACACAATACCTACAAATAACTACATAAATGTAAGTAAAATATCTAACATAAGTTGTATACATACTAGATATGTTATGTCAGACATAAAGGTATTAACAAAACTTTTATTGGAGTGAAAAAATACAAACTAAAATTATTATCAGAAAAAACTCGATATTTGGTTAAAAAAAAATAAACAATTATTATAAGGCAAAATTGTATTGAGTGAGCAACATTTTTTACTCAATAGTAACCTGTACGAGTGCGTGAATGACCACATCAAGTACTGGAGTTTTATTAGCTCACATCGGTGTAGCACCGCCCCAACCAATCACACAAATATTTGTTGAAAATCATAACCCACAACTTGATGGATGAGGTAGAGTGTACCTAGTATGCCCGACGAAAACATTTCAATCAGGAGACCAGACCCGACTCGACGCGAGCAGATAGGTACCTCACCTTTTTATATTTTCTTCCATTTCGTGATACCTATTCCTCTGACCACCGTGCACACAATGGTGATGGTACCTAATTGGCGGGTGTACCATCCGATCCGCCCCGGGGTTGTAGATCGTACGGTCTTGTAACCGAATAACGCGACTGAACAACTGCGGCCCACCTACCCACTCTATCGATCATTATCGCAATGGTTGTTGTCGTACATAATAAATTGTTTACAACGATATTTAACATTGTTTACCTCGTCGTCGGCCATGGCGGATGAGGCAGAGGATCGGGATTGCGTCAGTCGCGGCGGAGTCCCCGTTCGAGGGCGTAGACAAACAAATGGCAGCTGTCTAACAACCGTGGCGGCGGCGGCGGCGGCGGCTGCTTAGCGCTTGTGCAGTGGACACGAAAATGTTAAGAGTAGCGTCGGGAGCAGAGAGCCTGACCTGACACCGTCGGCTGGCGTAGTGGCGAATGCCTGGCGGTTGGCGCGCTGTTGTCCGGGCGAGCGAATATCGTACTGCGGAGTAGTTAGTTTGCTTGATTGTCGTCGTCGTCGAATGGCGGTCAAAACGCTACGATGATAACGCGGCGGCGACGGTAAACGAGTGGGTGATAACGTCATCCGGTCGTCGTCGTCGTCGTCGTTGTTGTTGATGTTGTTGTCGTCGCCGTCGCGTGCGTTTTCCCCTCCACAGAGGCAAAATAGTTATTGTTAACGTACACCCGTCACAGCTGCCGCCGCCGGTGGTTCCCAAAATCTCAACAAACGACGGTGAACGGTTGTATTATGTACAGATATGGATTTTACGTAAAAAATGTTTTTGGTAATTTACCAAATTTACAGCAAAATTGGTAAATTTTTATTAAAATTCAATTTATATAGTATACCTGTTGAATTTTTTCACAATATTATGTAAAGAAGGCAAGATAAATATAAAATAAAGTATTAGTATTTAATCGCTTCATTAAAAATAATAATTAATAATTATTAATTATAGTAAAATACTTAAATATAAAATTAAAATAATTTTGATCTGTTTCAAAAAAAAAATAAAAAAACCTCTTATAGTACAAACTACAAAGAAAACAGTAGGTTTTGTAAAATTAATAATTTAATCCTAATTATATTAATAATAGATTAGATTATAATCCTAATTTGTTGATGAAAAATACAAAAACATACAAATAAAGTGGTCACTCAACTGTTTGAGCGGTAAAAAAATGTAAATTGTAAATTTTTTTGTAAATTTACTTTACCAGTAAAATTTTAAATGGTAAATTTACAGGACTCGCATCACTAGTATTGTGATAAACATGTTTAGTGCTATTTAGTGCACTAAATGCGCCAATGCCCAATAGCCACTACTGTTGTAGTTGATTTCTCGAGTAGATGATAAAAATTTAAATTTTCTTTGTAGTTTGTACCAAAGGTTAACTATCTAGGTATGTTATTTTGTTGTGAATATTTTTATTTTTTTAACGACTCAATAATGTTTATTTCCGAGAAAATTAATTCGCATATAATTCATATAAGATGAGTTGCCAAAATGAAAATCCCCGGGGTAAAAAAAAATCTGCTGAAAAGAAATTCCTAACTTAAGCAAAAAGATTACCCGGTATACAATATTTAATATTTATAAATTATAATATTATACCCACAAAGAAGTTTTTGAATGAAAGTATTCGAATAGGTACATTAATATAATTGTAACAACACTATTAATTATAGGTATTTAATTACAAATATATAGATATTAATGAAGGAAAATTAAAAAAAAAAATAAAAATAGATATTAATTTATATTGTAGAAGTTGTTGGTTATTGTTGAAAACCTAATTTTAATTTTTAAGTAATCATTATTTAATGAAAATTAATAAATTAAACTCGAATTATGAAAACGAATATTAAATAACATATTTTAATTTACCTACCTAATTTTATGTTTATATATTATTTAATATTTACGAATATTAACAAATAACAATAATAGTTTCTTTTGCATTACCTAAAACTAGTTATACCTAATTAGAAGTTGTATAAAAAATTTAATTAAATTTAATTATTTATAAACTAAAAAATATTATTAAAGGCAGTATTTCTTAATTTTACTAGTAACGTTAAATGAAAAAATTTAAAAAGCGGGTAAAAGGATGTCGCCTACTGTCGCTTTGCTGTACAGTAGGTTACAAATGGGGTTACTGTAGTGTGTAATGAACGCTATTAAATTTGAATTCAATGATATATTATCATTTTATACGAAAAACGATTCTGAGTGGAGATGGTTAGTCAGTTTATAGGATATGTTATACTATATTAATTATATCGTAATTAAAAAAAAAAAATGTACCTAGGTACCTATAAAATAAATTCCAAACTAATCAATCAGATTTATTATGTACCGATTCACTCAGTCATTCATAGTAAGTATATACAATTTATTATAAACTATTAATAAAACTATAAAAGTCATTAACGACATTAACTATTTATATCAGATTTGATTATAAAGCGTATATTCTAGAAATTTAAGTAACAACAAACAATATCTTTAAATTACAAGAATTTAGGTAACTAAAATTGTTTTTCTTGATTATTTAATTATGTAATTAGGAGCCTTGTATTACATTTTGAAGCTTTTTTACCCAACGAATGAGATTTTATTGTCATTTATTTAAAAAAACTAAAAATATTGAAAATTTCAAATGACTTTAAATAACTTAAAAAGATTTGAAATATGTTGATGATTTTATCAAGTATAGAAAGTGTCAGTATAAACATTCAGTGAAATTTTTTTTAGAGTTCTACCAACATCTAAAATCGATTTTCTCAAAAATTGCTTTTGCATAAAAATTCCCGCCTTAATTTTTTTTTGTTTATAACGGTGCTTTTGAAAACTACTAAAAAATTTCAAAATTTTACCTCCTTAATGTACCAACTAGATTCACTTTCCACCCGGAAAAGCTATTAAAGTTGAAAATCTAAGCTCTATTTCGACATCTTATTGTGTACACAGACACACATCACAGCACCTACTTTCATTATTCGTTTCGACCAGTGCATAATTATATAGTTCATTAATTATTAATTTAACTATCGCTATTATTATTATCTCTAGTATTATACATCATATTACTCATATATATATATGTTACGGTAAATGATGTTAAATGGAAATTAACGTAATTCGCCGGTTATTAACGTTATTTACCAAATACACAGGTAATTATTGTTATAAACCGGATAATCACGTTAATGACCAAATACACAGGTAATTGTTGTTAATTGTTATAGACCAGATATGCACGTGAATCTCAAATACCTACTAAAATTTGAAAAATGATGTACTTATAGGTATTTTTAAAAATATAAAAAATGCATTATTATTTTTTATTTGTTTTTACAATTTGTACTCCCATGACATTTATTATTACATAATTTTTCAGCCCCACGGCAGGCACGACGCTTATTATTACAACCAGTATTGCAATGGCGACGCTGGTACCTTTGAGAGCTCGCAACCGCAATAATATCGACATTTAATTTTTATTAATTTGTATTGTATTTGTAATCAGTGGCGTCATTTCAGGTTTTGAAGGGGGGGGGGGGGCAAAAGTTTTGACCGGCCCATAATTAAAAAAAAAACCACTCGCTAACAATTACATTTTTATCTCAATAAAAGATGGTTATCTGAGATAGGTAACTGTGGTTACTTTAGGCATAAATAACACACATTTTTGAAAGATAACAATGACTAATTAATACATAGGTATATAAAATATAATATGTAGAGGGATACCCAATATTACCTATTAGTATTTAGTACTTATTAAGCATTGAGTAAACAATATATACTCAATGCTATTAGCTACTATATGATGACATATTTTAAGGGGAATTTACCCCAATTTATGTCTTATTTGCACCAAATATGAGTTTAATGGTATTAACGAAAAATAAAACAAAACATACAGATACAATACATTATTATATATTTATCATTAATTATAGTTTTTTTAAAGTTGCTTAAAATTTAAATGCTAAGCAGTAACAGTATATCTTCTTGTTTTCATAGCTCCAAACATATCCAAACGGTCACGCATTTTAAATTAATCAGAAATCTGGGTTTTTATGCTGAATAATATTATATACTTATTACTTATTAGTTATTCGATAACATTTTAATTAATAATTTCACAATAATATATTAATATTACGAGTAATAAATATATATTTTATACGAGCAGCGGCCCACAGGGAAGGCGGGAAACCCGGTATCCCGCTCGTCCAGTCCACCACTGCACATATAAAATACAGATGTCAGATACCCTTATAATTATTTACGTAATTAGTACGAGCCACGAAATCATAGTTATATTTTATTTAGCAATGACATGATTGGGCTTGCGGGCCAAAACTAACACCATACACCCGGCCCGGGCCGGCCGGGTTGACCGACCCGTTTTAGTAGGCCGCCAGCGGCCCGCTGATGACAAGGGGGGGGGGCAAATGCCCACCTTGCCCCCCCCCCCCCACAAATGACGCCACTGTTTGTAATATTTTTAATTAAGTATATAGTAGTATAATCTTATTAAATTTAGTTTTTTAATTAGTAATAGGACTTGCAATCTTGCATTACAACCTGTTTTTTTCCCAAACTCAGTTTACCGCCTTAAAAATGTACCAAATTTATCTCGGACCCAATTTACTTAGCCTCTTTTAATGAATATTCATATGAGTAGTGTCAGTAGTGATATAGTGCGCTATCACTATTATCATTATATTCTTATAAATTATAATACGTATAGTACCTATGAATTTATATAGTTATAGCCACAGCTCGTTATACAACCCATTATATAATAAGTACTGTTCTTTTATTATTTCCATACAAAAAAATAAAATGAGATCGTCTCATGCAGTATGCGGGAACATAACAAAAATGAAAAAAAAAAACAGTCGTTAAATGTAAATATGTAATAAAATATTATATACGTCAGGCAAATGCGAACCAAAGCATATTAGGTACATCAAACACTCAACGTATATATCGTATTATACTAACTGCTGCAGTATAATGATACAATACAGGCGGCTGCAAATCAAAAGTATGCCACTAAACAATAATATTCATTATAATTTATATTGTATTATAAATTATATTTAAGAAACTTCAAAAAAAAAATTTATTATAAATATTACTATAAGATAATTTTTTATACTGTATAAAACAAAATTTATATTTCAAGAAAAAAAAGAGCGATATATCATGCAAAAAAATAAATAAGTCATTTAGTCATAAAATAATTTTCACCAAATATTTTTATTAATATATTCTATAAACGTGATGTAATTTTCAAAATATTTTGGCATTCTATGTGGTATCTTCTTAATCACTTTAAATTTTCAACTTTATTAAAATAGTTAATTTTATATGCACCCTCCTAAGTCAATAAACTTAATATTTTGTTCTCATAGAAATTAAAAATATCACAATAACTAATTACAATTTTTTTTTTTTTTTTAACATTTGATTATAGATGACGTATATGGTTCAAATTTTATCGAAATCAGCCAAGAATTTTTTTCTTAGACGATTTTTATTACCTTATTATAATTCAAAAAATATTATTTATATGAACTTAAAACTTTTTACCACTTAGTGTATTTTTATTTTCTACACAAAAAAAATTTTGAAAAGTGTTACACAATATTAAATTATAAATAAGAAGTTAATAACAATAATGTAATATATATTTCTATATAATATTATGGTTTATTAAATTATTACTTGTAATAATATTATATTATGTGCTGAAACATTTTAAGATTATATAATTATAAAAAATAAAAAAATGATTTATTACAATCATCACTTGTAACTTGTATCATAGATAATTCAACAACTGATTAAATATAATATGTGTTACAAATTCTCTACAATAATCTAAAAATAAATTATTGATGTATGTATAAGCTTAGCATATTTATTATTTATTAATTAGTTATATTAGAGTAATACGATATTATGTATATTTGCATATCTGCTGATCCAGCAATTCTCATCCTGGTCCGTCTTGAGTATAGTCGTTAAGCTAGAAGCATTCGAACAGAACCTCTATTGTTAAACAGAAAATCTAAGCATCTTTATTCTTTGCGTATAATATATAATTCTTCGAAAGTCGTTCTAAGTTTTTCTATCAAGGGAATCCGTGCGCCGGTACACATCATTATCAAATAATATCCTTATACAAGTAGGTATATATATAGCGACTAAAGAGACTTACACCTGAGTACCTGATACTGCATGTCTTCACTCAAAATTTATTTTTGTGTCTTTGGAATGATTTATCAGTGAATTCAAATTTAACACATCCATTTCCGTAACAAATCAGACAACCGGCTCGAATCTTACTGTAACGTGGTCGAGGAAACGACCAGTTATAGGTATATAAGATATCCAGTGAGAGTAGTATACTGTTCTATAGATATAAATACTGTAGCTGGGGGGGGGGATATCATAATCTTAAATATATTTGAATAACTAGGATTTTATTTAAGTTATAATTTAGCTTTATTGTGTTTATCTACCAATTCGTTATTATCAATCTTGTAAAAATACTACATTTCTGAGTCTTTGAAATTAAAATTTACAAACTTTACTTTTTGAACCAAGGACAAAAACAATTTTTTAACTATGGCTATATTATGCAGTGTTAAAAAATTTAAAACAACAATTTCAACAATTTTACATGTCATACTATACTTACATGAAATTAAATATATACTGACATACTGTAAATTATAAATAATAAGTTTTAATTAGCTGTATTTACTTGGGAGACAAATAAAATTATACGAAATTACAAAGCGTATAAGCTGATCATCGTGTTAATCATGTAGTATAATTATTATACCTATAGGTAAAAAAAATGAATCAACGTTGAATTCCTCTTTACATTTTCAATCCTTATTTTTTGAGTGGCCTTGCAAAGCCAACTGTTGAATATCAGAGCAAGTATAGGTATTAGGTACCCATATACCTATACAGTATACATACACATTAAACTATTAAAGTATTATACATGATATGAGCATACACGAGACGCCATGCGTGTAATCGATAACGTCTTGTTTTTGTACTGGAAAAGATGTAGATATTATTTGACTCTAGTTTTCTGGGTTGTGTTGATTTCGAGATAAATTAATAAAAAACAAAAATAACGCGCATTGCAATATTCACTACTTCCTTAATCTAAAAAATGATCTAGTTAACATCAAGAAAATGAATTTATCCAAGTGATCATAGTAATGTTAATAGAGGTATAGTATTTTTAAATGTGTCCATACAAAATAATATACCTAACCCTTTACAATTCATGATTTTTTAAAAAAAATTTTAATACGATTAAAAAATAATAATAATGAAATATTCGAATTGATTAATAAAATATTATTGAATTATTGTATTCAATAAAAAATGAATACATAATATACTATATTAGATACTTTAATAAAAAATTATAGGAATCTTACGGCAAGTATTTAGAGATTTAGATATAATAGCATTTCTATTATAAACATTGTTAATCACAAGGAACACTATGCATATGGATAATTTAATACGACTTGTGCAAAGAAACTATTTCCCTGAAATTTAACTTATTTAGCCATTGCCCATAACAGGTCATAATAATAATTTGATCTGACGTGTCGTTGCGTCGACTATTTTAAAATTAGTTAATAAAATATTTAAATATCATATTAATGTATTTGATATTATGTTATTTGGGTCGTTGGAGTGAAAATAAAAAATAAATTCCTCGTGACGTTTACATTGCAATAATATTTTTATAATATGCGTCTTTACACTATAATATACGTTTCACTCACTGTGAAATTCCGAGTGTGTATTGATTTTCAGTCCCTGGCGAGTTTCTGAGAATCCATCCGTATTTATGTAGGTACGCATATTTATACGGTCAGCTCCCATTTCGCCGCCGTTTCATTTTGCCGCGGTACTATTTCGCCGACTTTAATTTTTTGCAGTTCCATTTTGCCGAATTTATTTTTTAAGTAACTCTTTTAAGTAAACTTAAGATTAAAAATTACATACTAATTAGTTATATTTATGTAATATGTATTTATGTAAAATAGTAATAATTAGTAATTAATTTTCAAAAATTAATCAGTAAAATGTTGACTTTACAGTTATCGCTGCGACGACACACTATTCATTCTATTTTATTTATAAAATTATTGGGGATTTATCAATCGATAACTTCAGAATTGAGATAGTATTTCACTTAGATCATTTCAAACGATACATATTTCTCTGTGTCTATTTATCACTTTTCAAATCACAAATTCATAACCATGTTTTAAGACAAAAATAATTTTTTGCGGCGAAATGGGTCGGCGGCAAAATGAGATTAATTTGGCAGCGAAATGGTACCGCGGCGAAATGAAACGGCGGCGAAATAGGATACGACCATTTATACATTTTGATATTTGTAGGTAGGTACACCAATTTATTCACATAATATACAAATATTATACTATTATATTAAATATATTTATACCTTCGTTTTTTGGACGAGCTTTGTTTGTACTATAGCGACATTTGTATAGATTATAATAAAGACTCAACGTAAATATTTTATAGTTTGACACTTAAATTGCATGTGTTCTTGGAGTAAAGGCTACTAAATAAAAAGGATTACCTAATTGTCTAAATCATGTATTAATGTTTATGACGTTTCAACTGATAAAAAATGAATTAAAAATATAATTGTAACGTTTCATTAGCTTTTTTAGACGCGTTCACTATATTTTTTTATAGCTGCAAGATTGTTCATTTATGCGATTTCTATAATGTTTAAGTACCATTATTATCTGAACGTCTATAATATTATTTTACTCGTCTTTATAAGCAATTTATTATAATAGTGTCTATTTTTTGACAGAAGCCAAACAGTGTTGATAATGAGATGACCTGAACATTAACATATAGGTACCTACTTACTGATTATAGTTGTTTGCTTTATTATTTGTCTAGAGCTTCAACAGCAAAGGTTATTACTATTATTATAATATTATAGCTTCATATTATGTACCATATAAGTATGCATTTAAATATATTAATTATTTACATTTAGTTTTATTTACACATTTTTTTCTTTCGATAACTAAATTTTCAACCATGATTAGTACAGTTACTAATTATACTTATACTACCTATATGTATATTATTATAATATTCTTATGGAAAAAAAACTCGTAGGTTATACCTGACGCAGTTCAAATGACGTCACCTTGGAAATGTTTTAATAACTTATTCGTATATTTAAAAAAAAGTAATAATTTTTAGTTTTTTGCTTTATGTTAAGATTAAGATTAATTTATAAATTAAGCTTATTTTACTAAACACTTTTTGTACATTTTAATTGATTTGTATACGATTATTTTCGTTTAACTATTAGGTACCTGCAGTTAAGTGATCACATTTATAACGTCATATATTTTTATCTACTTATATAAGAACATGAAAAAAATTAGTTTTTTCGTTTCTTATATTTTCTACTTAAAACTTTATTAATAAATAAGTAAATATATTAAGGACAATTTACTGAAAATATAATATAATATACTTATCATATAATAAATATTTTCCTTAAATAAAACAATTATCAAATACTTACGGTTATTAAGAAAAATAAATTATAGGTAGGTAGGTATAGGTACTATTTGTTGCTATAATCCAAGCCATATAATTAGTACCTTCACATAATCATTAATATGGAATAAATACTTAATCGTGAATTATTTGTATTAAGTTTGTTTTACATGATTTGGCATATGTATTTTGGAATTTTTAGTGCATATTTAATTAAATGGTTATCAGTAATCAATATTTAGCGTGGCTTGCGATAAATTTCCCAAGGCGTGACGATCTACGTAGACATAAATTGATTGGGTTCATTATTATTTATTACTTATATAGTGTCTACCCGCCTGACGTCTGTAGGTACATTAATAATGAATAATAGTATAATATATTCAAAATGTGTGCTTTTATGAAAATTATACAAAATGTTCAGTTTAAAACGCCTTATTACATTTAAAGAAAACATATTTCTAGTTTTTTTTTTTATTGTTATGGATACTTAGAAACATTACACTCAATAATTACCATAATATAGGGATAACTTCAGATCAGGCTTCTAAAAAACTACTTTATAATTATTTAAGAAAAATTATTGTGATAATGACTCTTTTAACTCAGTTTTTGTCGTTTTCGATAGTGCAGGTAATAGATTAAGTAGTCTCATTGACTATTAGACTATAATACAGCAATAATTAAATAAAGAAAGGATTATTAGGTTTTTACATATTTATATTGACTGTATATGCAACATAGCATTTTATTAAAATGTTGACGACTTATTCATAATATAATTTGTAAACAAAATTATTTTGCATATTAAAGTATATTTCGGGGATTAGAGAACATTCAGTTTATACTTCACACTTATGAATTTATTGTGTTATTGTTCATAAAAGAATCTTATATCTATTCATTTTTCAGGTTGTAATTATTGTATCCCTGGAAACATATTTTAATTTCATCAATGAGAAATTATAGAAATTTTTTTTGATTGTTTCAAATATGACTGAATTTAAATAACTAAACAAAATACATTCAAGTTTCAAGTTTAGGGGTGTTATTATAACATGATGTGAAATTAATAGATGGTAAATGTAAATATAATTATAAATGTACCTACCTATTAAGTTTAAAGTAAACTACTAACAATTACGCTATTATACACGTGTTTCTTATTCTAAATTATGTAGAGAATTTTAAATTGTTTGATGTAAAAAGAATCATTGTAAGCCGTAAGGATAATGAAAACAAATATTTTCAGTATTTAAATTTTTTATATTCAGTCATTGGATAGGTACCTATTTTAATTGAATACTATAAACTGAGCGTAACACAAATATTACCGATTAGTTGGCGATATAGACTATTGTAACGGATTACGGATGTGTGACTTCAAACTATAAACATAATTAGATCGATAGATATCTACTATACCTACCTAATAAGAGATAATGCTTACTAGACATATTATAGTCATCCGTGGACACATACACATGTAGGTATATTGTATATGCATAATGTATACATAATATATAACACTCGTGTAAACATGTAAATATAAGTATATAAAATATAACTATAAAAGAGAGTACCGTGTAAGTCTTAAACGTCTTGGCTAACAGTAATCCTCATATTATGGGGACTCTAAATGACTGTTATACTTGTTTGTCCTTCATAGTTCATTATGATATAATATAATGTAATATTTAACTACAATTTTGTAATAACATGTAACTAAGATTTTGTATCATGTAAATTATATCAGCTGGAACTTATTATTTGAACTATTTTCCTGAAGCTTGTTAGCTTCAGTAAAAGCTATGAGTAGTGCTGTATCGATTAAAACATCTGCAATTAGTTCAAATTAGTGTCGGTTCTATTATTTAACAATAAATATATACTAAGTAATTTTAGGTAGAAGATATCGTATAGGTACACTGGTACATACTATGATTTAATTCAGTTAATAATAAATAGGTATAATTATTCTTTTCTAAATAAGGGTCAAAGGTATATGTTATATGGGTGTAGTCTAAGAATGATATTCTTTGGTTCTATTTTAAAGATTTTGTGAAAAATTATAGCTTAGCACAGAGTGAAGGACCAGAAATCCAACACTTTATTCTCTTGTATTTGTTTTATTGAAAAATATATTATTATTATTATTTTTTATAAAATATTTTATAAGCCATATTTAAATAAAAGTTATTTTCCTGTTGCACTATTGTACCGTTCGTCTATTATTATACGTATATTCATATAGTATGAATCCGTTGCTTGTTAGAAATATAGTATACCTAGTAGCCCACTAGCCATTAGGTATCTACTTATAGGTATCAAGCTTCCAGTCATTATTTTTACTTAAATATTGCTTGTTTAGTATAATATTATTTATGTCTAGCAAGAAATATTGACTATCAATAAATCAAAAGGTAAGTAATTGACAAAACCTTTGAATTGTTCAGTCATATCAGTTATAAACATTGTTCTGTATGTAAAATATTTTTGATTTAGAGGTTGGTACAATCATAATTCATAATAATCAAATGTTGTCATCTCGACATCTATTCTTCTACCCAGTGGCACAATCAGATACCTGCAGATTGAGGGCCCTAAAGTCGAATGGGAGCCCTTACCCAAAAATGTAAATAGTCCTAATAAAATCTAAAGGACAAGATTTTCGGTACAGAGTCATTTACCAGAGTTAATTGAATGGAAAAGATCCATATTTACCAATTACCTACATACAATTTAAACAATTTTATTATCCACAATTTATAATATTTATTTTATAAAATATTAAAAAAAACTTTTTCTCGATGCCACGATAGTCATTACGAAATATCAATTTTACTTTGATTAACATCCACGATGGCCGACCTATGATGAGTAACTATAATCCACTCTTCTATATTCAAATAATTTAACTTCAAATTAGCTAATAACTATACGAGTACCTACAAATACAATAGTCAATGGTCATGACTAGACACTAGAGTGCGGATTTATATGCATTGAAAACTAACCAAATATGTGCTAAAAATCTTAAATATGCATAAATAAATGCAATAAACGTTGAAATATGTATGTTAAATAAAAAAATTTGCAAAAAATATTTATTTTTTAAATGAGCTTTTTAAGTTTTTAATTTTTACTAAGTGAAAAATTATTTTATTATTATTAGCTGATAGTGGTATTATATTAGACAACATAAAGATCATTTGAATCCAATTTTAGAAAAATATCACGTGAAATTAACATTTTATTCCTACTAAAACCTTATCGTCCCCATTTTGCCCCACATTCCCCTACTATTAGATTGAGCATGCTGTAATCTATTTTGATAATATAATTGTCTAGATAGACGTACAAGTTTATTTAATAATAAATTATGTTTTCGTACAAATTTTAGTATTGCTTAAATCTAATATCAAAAGGACTGGATCTCAATTTAGTATATAATTTTTCCCTATTTCTAATAGAAGTTACAATACCAGTAGTAATCCAATCCTTAAGCTTCTGCATTTTTTAGATTTATTAATCTTATACTTGAAAATGGTAGAGTAATTAATAAACTCTTTTATTTTCGAGTTAAAGACTTTTATCATATTATCAGGATTCAAACATGTATACCAATTTTCAGTTCGAATTAATAAATTTAAGTGATTGATGTCAATCTTATTTACAATTAATAAGTTGTTATGAGTAATTATTTCATTATTATTAATATTGGATAAAATCAAAATTGTGGGATAATGGTCAGTTATATCACACCTTAGAATATTAGATATTACTGTATTAGAATCAATGTTTTTAATAAAAATATGATCAATGCAAGTTTTTGAATGATTAGTTACTCTAGTGAAATTGTTAATACAAGGCAAAAATCCATTTCTCGCCATAATATTTAAATATCCATTGCTAGAATTTGTGTTTCTCATTATATTAATATTTATGTCACCACAAATAATACTTTTATAGCGTATATTAATTTGAGATAAAATTAAGTCTAAACCTTTGAGAAATAATTCCAAGTTATCATTTGGAGATCTATAAATACAGATAAGTGAAAATACTAACTTGTCTATTTGAAATTTTGAAATATAAGTTGTATGTATTGAATTACGATTTAATATGATTTGTTTTTCAATTTGTAACAATTTAATGGATTGTTTAATTAAGACTGTAACACCATCGTTTTTGTTAAAAATCCCTAAAGAATTTTTAGTTATATACCAATAACCCATTTAACTTTAATTGATAGTCATTTAAAAGCCATGTTTCACATAATACAATAACATCAAAATAATTTTCAACTGAGCCTAATAAAATTGCTAGATCATTAAAATGAGCACTAACACTACTGATGTTAATTTGAAAGATAGAAAATTCACCTTTGTGCAGAATTATATTATTTATTGAATCTACATAAGTAGATTTTACATTATTTAATTTTAAAAAGTAATCAATATTAGATAAGTTAGAACTCATATTTAAAATTAGGAATGTGATTTATACAAATAGTAATAATGTATATTATATGTACTAACTATGAATTCATGATGTGTTGAGGTGATTTAATTTTTATAATTTTCGTATTTTCATTTTTTCTCACGAGAATATCTGGCATCGGACAACCAGACAAATTTGTAATATTTTTCTTTAGTAGCTGTTTTTACTCGATAAAAAGGTGTTCTTTTTAATTTCGTAAGACGTTCATAATTGACAATTGACATAAATATTTTCTTTTTGCCAACTGTTACCTATTTTATCAGTAGTTAATTTAACAGACCTCACATTACGAATTAAATTTTTCTTCATGTCACGAGTAGCAGATCACTCAGAGAAATATTTCGTATATTTAAGTAAAAATGTATATTAAATTAAAGAAAATTGGGCATGATTTCGAGCCTATGATATTTATTCATTAAAATAAGTACCAACTTTTCATTAGACCAATGATTTATAATTTCATTTAATTAAATAAACACTGCATTAATTGTGCTTCTATTTTACTAGAATTATAGAAATGATTGCATAAAATTAATGATATGGTGTTATTGAACTAAAAAAAAAATATTCCTTAATTAGAATATAAATTGCTTTAAAATAATAAAAGTTGTATCATTAATGCAATCCTATTGCTTTCCTTTTTTTAAAATATTTACTTTAAACTAAAGGAGTATTATTCTTTACATAATAATTAATTACTCATACATTTTATGAATAATTTCCTATAAATCAATTCAAAATATTGCCATAATTTAAAGGCATTTTATTTATACCTTTCTTCAAATGGATGAAACATGTGTTAAAATTAATATATATATTTTTTAAAATAATGCAGGAGTTTTCATTAATTATAAAAACAATATTTAAATCCAAAATAAATAAATACAGCTTAATATAATTAACTATAGAAATTAAATGTTTATTAAATAATAATAAGATAGTACAACTTTACTGAAGAATACAAATAATACAAAACTGAGTTACAGAATAAAAAACAAGTTTTTAAAAACAGTTATAAAGTAGGTATAACATTATAAAACATTATAAAACTTATTAATAATCTTATATGATATTATATAATTGTTAGTACATTATTTTCACTTACAATATATTAAATAACAATTATAGACAAAAAATGTAAATACAGTTCATTAATATCAAATATACAATTTCATTATTGATAATAATGATATTCATTAATTGTTATATTTATTTACACTTATAATTTACTATTATATAAAATTAAAAATTACAAAACCACAATACCTTAGAAATAATATTTTAATTGAATAACTGTTTCCTTTGTAGGCAATTCATATAAATGAGTAGGAGGCCCCATAAATTCCTTAATATTTTTTAAAACATAAATTTGTGGTAAGCATTGTCTAACAACATAACTCATGAAATGTTTTTTGTGTGAAACAATATTTAATGTTTCACACAGAAAAAAAATATTATCATTTAAACATATAACTTCTTTTAATTTATAAGCTAATACAGTATGATTTTGTGTAAAAGATGAAAGGATATAATTAGTTTTGTAATTGGTATTACAATAAGAAATTGAACTATAGCAGGTATAGTTATTGAGTGAAATCAAATCATTTGATGAAAATAAAAGTTCAATTTTAGAAAAATATTTAGACAAAGAAACTGGAGTTTCAGCACTCAAAGGATGCCATTTTACTGTTTTTAAATTTAAGATTAATTCAGCAAAATTAATTGAATATTTAATTGACAAAGAAAATGGAATATTTACTCGTGAAGATATATTCTTACAGTAAGATTTAAGTTGTTTATGTTTTGATTCAAATCTATAAGACCACAACAATTTTAATGGTCCAGATTTTCTTATAATATTACAGTACCATTCTTTTTATTTTTTTAAATTATATTATGCTTAATTTTACTTTTTAATTGTTATAATAAATTAATATTATCTATTTTCCCTATTTTGTTTCAATTTCAACCATATTTTCTAAATTAAATATTACATGTTGATAATCAGAGGTGGGTAGATTATACTATTACTATATTAGTAGTGTGGAATGATGTTTGTTGATTTATTTATTTGTATGTAAATGTTGAACTAATCAACTAAAGATTATAAATTATGGTAATTGGATTATAAAATGATCTATTTAAATTTAAATAAACAAAAATTAAATATATAAATATAGTGTATATTTGAATATTTAAAATGTAAGGACCTACCAATTCATAAAACTTAAAAATTATGCAATAATTAAAAATATTTTTTTAAAAAATTAATCAAATGATCAAAATGAATAAATAGTAGGTACCTATTTTATTTTATTATTTGATTCATTTTTAAAAACAATGTTTTAAATTTATTGTTTTATTAATAAAGTACAAAACCATGACAGAATCGTTGTGCAAAGTTAACATGGAAAGTGTGCGAACAACTTAATTGGAGTTACTAAACAATTACATACATAAAAAAATAGGTATACTTATTTATTTGTTGTGGTTGTGGGGAGATCTATTTTGTATTGCACCACTAAATATAATATTTTCAAACCTGCACCTCTGTTGTTAATTAATGATTATGATATTTATATATAATATTATGAATGAAACAAGAATTAGGTAGGTACCTCTGCTTTTGCACATGCTGAGCTGTTAGAACTTTCTGCGGAATCTGATGAATAACTTTCTGTAGTAGTTACAACTTCTCCCTATTTAGTTAACAATTAACATTTAAAAAAATAATTTAGTAGATCACCTCTTTCATAGAGTTGGAAGTAATTAAGTAGGCAACATACCCCTGTGTTTATAGTAGATTGCCATATTTTTAAATTGTTTTCAAAAATGATTCGCTGACCATACATATTATTCGGACAAATGGTATTTAAATGTTGACTGTTCGCGTATCTTAAGCTTTCTACTGAAATCCCATATTCTATGAAAATATTTTAATTTTTAAGTCTTAGTAATTATCCCTTGAATCAGCCCTTGGCACTTATACTATGTGTAAGTATATTATATATAATACGTATTACGTATACCTACGTAGGTATATAATATTGTCTATAATATCTATAATAATAAATTAAATATCAACTTACCGATGAATGTATTGAAAAAACACTCGCCTTTCAACTGAATTAATATATCTAAAAGAGAGGTTTCGTCTGAAAAATCATCTGCAGCTGTGAGTATTTCCACTGACGCAGATGAAATATCAAAATTATTCATTTCCATTAGGTACACAAACACAAGTCACAAATGAAAATAACCGTAAAAATGAATACCTACAGCGGTACACAAACGCGCACGATAGGTACGTAGAGAATAACTGTGATATATTAATAAACTATGCTCGACTTCGGCAGTATAGGCATAAAATAATAATGATTACCTATTGATTATAATTTATAATAAAAATACAAAATTATGGCGGTGGCCAGTGGGTTTCTTCGCAAGCTGCCGCGTTCGTTCTATATTTAGAAAAATACTGTGTGAATATTTCTTATATTATCAAGTATCAACGACAAGTGTCTTTGATTTTAAGAAATATTATTTTTATTTCATTGAATGCATGATAATTGATAAGAAACAATAACATAATGAAATTATTTATTATTTCAATGTAACTGCACAAAACATATTCTTCATATAAAGAATGTTAGCATTAATTCTATAAACTACTATTAACAATAAATTAATGAAATAATATCATTAAAATAAAAACTATTATTATAAGATTAAGTAAAATTGCCCTGCATAATAAGAAATAAAATTCATTAAATAAAATACATATAATTCATTATTTGTAAGATGTTGACATACAATTAAGAAGCCACATTTATTGAAATTGAATTAATATTAAAGATATTATTTTTGATTTAAGTATATTTAACATTGATGTAAATCATTAAATTAATGATGCATTGTTAGAAGAACGAAGAACGTTATTTTTCTGAGAGTTATTACTATATAGTAATACTGCAGAGTAATATACATAATATAACGTTTTTATATTAGTTTTGTCTTATTTTTGAAATAAAAACTAGAACACAATAATATATGGATATTAATTTATATTTTATTATTTAACTATTTACTAAATAACTTCGAAGTATTTTATGGAACTTCGTTAAATGTATCAAACAAATATATTAAATAATATATAATATCATAAAATATTATATAAAACAATTTTATTGTACGTTTGTTATGTTTTTTGGTACATCCAAACATGATTGAACGACAATACTGTCGACTATCTGGTTGATTTGATTGTCGACGACACACATGTTAGCGAAAACCGTTAAGTGGTCCAAGACGTATGGATTCTGTAACCAACAACAGTATGCAATTAATGTTATAATTAATTTTACAATTATTACACTGTGGTTCAAGCATATGTGATAATGAGTTAGTGTACAATTCGTAGTTATTTATATTATATTGTATTCGATCAAATCATGACTTGTGCGAATAACGCAATTTACTGTTCACGTAGAGCGAGTTTTTTGCCTGTTTTGGTCACAAAAGTTTAAAACTCGACCACGTGTGGAAATCACTAATAAGACATAATTATAGACGATAATATAAAATCAATATTTTTTGTACACACTCACCCGTGGCAAAGAAAAGCAGCTCTCAGTGATTTTATTCAAAATGCTTCTGTAGCACGGGAACATGGCCAAATTCAGTTTTAAATATTTGGGTTCGTGGTATTCACCGATTTCACTCTTGATGTTAGGTCTCGCCTTCACGACCTCCGAATAAATGTTCCGTAATACAGAGTCTATGACGGATCTCATCTAGCACACAATTAAAAAATGTGTAGGTGCAAATGTATATTTTATTACACATGAGTCAATAAACGCTTTGCGGTTATCAAAAATCAGAATATTTTGTAAAATTGAGGAAAGTTTCTTCGAAAAGTCACTAACCTTCGTATCTTTTAACAAGCTAATGATCAATGACCCGTGGAATATAAATTTATGTTATTTATAAACGATCGTTAGTGATAATTACTTCTTTATTTTGACGTAACTCCGCTGACAACTTGAGCGATTCCGAAAGCGACAACTCATCTTGTGCCAATCCATATTGTATGTTACTCTCGTATACATCTCGGCTGGATACTGTGTTCTATAACGGAACAAAATAATATCATGCGTGAGAACCATGTACGTTGCATGTTTTGAAAATCAATAATAATTGTATGTTAAATAAAAATAACATGATATTTTACTTTAATATTGAATTCATTTGACTGTTTCACATATGACGACTGAACATCGTCATTTCCAGTATAACCGATAAACGAAGATAGTTTCTCGCTTCCTAACTCCAAATCTCCGTAAATCATGACATTACTTTTGGATACGTTTGTTCTGACCACCCTGAAGTCGTTGAAAATGGTTCGTCTCCTTGCTGAGAGTTTGGACGTATGCTGAATATAATTGAAACAATTTAAAAAAAATTAAAAATTCTCAAGATACTTAGTAGGTATACCAAATATTTTTTATACTAATCACCGATAGTCAATAATTTCATATAGGCACTTTTTATAATTGACTGAATAAAATAAAGTTACTAATATAAAAATTGATTTCGGTTAACAAGTGTCGCATAAATCACTCAAATTTTGAGCTTGTGGACGTTGGTGGCACTAATATTTGGAATCATATAGACATTTTTTGGAGAGTTCCAAAAATACAATTTTTGAAGTATTGTTAGCAATATCTGCAGTGTCCAATTGATGGAACGCAACGTCACAAAAGTTATCACATTATTTTGAGTATTTACCATTACCAGGTTATTATGTGGGTGCAGCTCTAATTATTTGATACCATATTATATAGCTTATATTAACCTATAAGCATGTAAGTATTACCTAACGTTAATGAGTATATTATTTGGATTTGTGTACAGTTTATTAAAGTTTAAAATGTCTTTATATTATGTACGATAACGACGTACCATGTCTAGATCTTCCATCCACTTGACACTGAACAGATCTCCGAGACATGTACGGTAATACCCAGTTTCAGAACGACTGCAGTAGCAAGCGTATGAACTTTCTCTAGGTCCAGCCGCGGTTACTGCAAAAACTAGTTTCAAAACATATTTAAAATAGTCAATCAATGTATTATTATTATTATTTTAATCAAATTTGTAATGTTTTAATCACAACTTATAATAGTTGCTGCGATTGAACAAAAATAAAAATTGAAAGAAGATGTAAAAGTGTAAAAAGAATGTTTGAATGTCTTATTAATTATGATATAATTAGAAGAGATCTACATATAAATATTCTTTCAAAAAACCTCAACTCCATCCTTTGTGTATCCCTCAATTCAAATACTGAAATAAGAACACATCATTATTTTTATTATAGTATGCGTATATTGATATACTAGCTAGAACAAAAAAACTATGCAGTCTCAACATTGAATAATGTGATTATTCTTTATAGTACCTAGGTATTTGCAGTTATACGTTTATGTCGAAAAATAAATAAATACATTTTAGAAAATTGTTAATAATCTTATGGTGAACTCTAAGTTTTAAAACACAAAAAGGATTTGAATAGGTATTTGAAATGTTTAAAATATAAAATTTAAAACTTACTGTTTGTGTTTTCACTGAGTATATCATCAAACATAGATCCGGATTCACACGCTTCAACATACAACAACATCTATTCGAGGAAATTTTTTAAACAGGAAATATCAAAAAAAAAAAAAAACATATAGTGAATAATATTTAAAATATTAATTAAGATTTAAAAGGACGCCATACATTCGTTTTTTATAAGGCATTTGAAATAG
Organism: Diuraphis noxia; assembly: GCF_037042655.1. Classification (NCBI taxonomy): domain Eukaryota; kingdom Metazoa; phylum Arthropoda; class Insecta; order Hemiptera; family Aphididae; genus Diuraphis; species Diuraphis noxia. Next base: position 100,577,361 of record NW_028301711.1, on the reverse strand, counting down.
GCAATGTTAATAAAATAAATTCAATGTACTTTAAAGTAACTATTCAATATTAGTACTTAAACTTTAGTAACTATATTACTTCTGTTCTATAATCAATAATCATTGTTAGTTGTAACGTTACCATTATAAAATCATATAGAAAATAAAAAAATGTGGTAATAGGTAGATATAAGAAAATATTTTTTAATCATAAAATTCAAATTTTATGATATTATTATGCTTGAAAAAAAATTTTCAAGCATATTAAGAAAAAAAAATTATTATACTACATATTAAATAGTTGTTATTGTGTTAATGATGTAAAAAAAATATATTGATAAAGCCCTGTCAAAGATTTTAGACTTTTAAAGTTAATTTATAGTTTGTGCGTTGCGTGATTTTAACTTTTAACTTTTCTTAACTAACATTTTGTAAATCTGTGGCGTCCTTTTGATGACAAAATCTTACCTTTTTATAAGTTTTATTTCCATGCATTCTATTAAACGCATTGTTCAGTTCATCGGCGTACAAATAATCATGTGGAAAACTTAATAATCCAGTCGAACCGTGATCGACAAAATTAATGAAAATTCTATCGAGTGGTCCTCTTTATTTAAAAAAATGAAAAAAAAAATGTATATTGAATTTTTTAAATAAAATTGTTGTCCTTATTTATGTTTTACTACAGCACGAGATACTTAAAAATGTATTACCTATATTAATTTTTTTAATAGATAAATCTGTAAGCCCAGGTGGATAATTGGGGGGGGGATCTGTGTGTGTGTGTGTGTGCGGAGGGGGGGTGGTTTAAACGCCTTCTAAATGTAATAATACCACACAGAACATAAAATGTCTAATGTCTGGTTACACTAATGGATAAGACAAAAATATTAAGCCCCCCACGGATGTGATCTGCAAATATCCGCTTTTGGCTGCAAAGCTGTTTTCTTAGTTTTATTTAATGTTGAGCATTTTGCAAAAATTAAATATTCTTAACGAAATTCTTTCAGTATGGTTTTACGGTTTTACCTAAAAATTTTATTATTATAACAATATAATTAAAATGCCTCGAAACAAAAAACAGCTTTTAATAGTTAAAAATGGTTTACTCCTTAAACGTTAAAAAATTGTTATTTTCATGATTATTTAAAATTTACCCTTGAATGACTCTGCCAGTTCCAATGGATCGCATGCCTGCTTTGTCACCGGTGATGATCTTTAGGAAATTTTTCTTATTCACGTCCTTACAAAACGAAAGGAAACATTACATAAATATTAATAATAATTTAAATTAAGTTTAAAATTGAAAAAATATTGTAAATTTTTAATATTTATTGATTTATCTGGAATAGATACATCTATAATATAACCATATATTTAGCCAAGGTAACTTATTGAACTTATTGTAACTTGCAACTTGTAACTTTTTGAAAAGTGTTTTGTATGACAAAAATATTTTACAATTACATAATATTTGATTCATATCGGTAAAAAATATATAGTTGTAATACTTACGTAATTCAAAATAATAACCATCCCTTGATTAGAATGTTATGTTACTAGTTATTACCTACTTATTATGATGAAAAGAGGAATATATGAACCAAGAATCAATAGGTAGAAAAAAAGGTGTAGGTAAGTATGCAATATCCTTAATGTTGTGAAAATGTAAAACAATTCAGTAGGTACTAGGTATATACATCTAATATAATAATACATTATACTAGATGTAGGTACTCATAGAAGCAAAGCATAGTGCTTGGAATTTTGGGAGTGGCGGGGTGTGGGGTGGCCAAAGATTATAATGTATAGGTGACTATTTTTACATACATTTCTATGTAGTGTAAAATCTTCTGGTTTTTAAGGGGCTATATAATGAGTTTAGTTCTCCAGCGACCGATTATTGGCGCCTATGGATATGGTATATTCTATGTTAAACGGTAAAACAATTTTTGTGAGAAAACTATATTATTCTTGTGGAACCTATCATGTATCTACTCTGTATTTTCACTATCATGTATTATATATTCATATACATAATAAATGCTTATGATTTACCCATTATCAATAATTGTATGTGTTCTTATCATAAGGTATATTTATGGGTGTATCGAGATCCTCTTATGTGTAAGAATATTAGTATACTATCAGAGTGAGTTGATAAGTATTCACATTGTATTTCTATAATTCATTGGCCGCTATATTTGTATTAAAGTATAAAGTCAAAAGTTTCTTACTTTTCCTTTGTAGTCGATTTTAACTCCTTGGTAAACATTATCTCCGTCGGGCTTGTTGATGATCTTTCCTGGCGTTGGATTCCTTTCATAAAAACATATTGTAATTAGATAAATATAAATTAGGTGGATGTGGTATAAGGTATTGGCCATTGGGGAAATTACATTACAAATTAACTTTTAAAATTATAATTATCTAATTGTGTACAAAATTTAACATCAAAGTTCTACACAAAAAATGAGCTTTTATAATTATTAGATTTCTTTAGTATCAGAATACAAAAATCCTAATGAGAAACCTTACACATACTCATAGGCGTAAATTGGGAGGGGGGCTTAGGGGGGGGGGGCTTAGGGGGGGGCTTAGCCCCCTAAAAAATAGTATAGCCTTGTTATAAATTTCTAATGTTATAAATTATAAATTATAATCTTAGCGTTAGCCGGGGGGGGGGGGGGGTTCTAGCAAGCCAAATTTACGCCTATGCACATACTATACACAATATTTTACGCAATGATTGTCCGGATCAGCGCTCAGAATCTATGTATGTACTATGTTTGCATTATTTTTCATTGTTAATAATAATAAATGTAAGAACATAATATCTATATGAATGTTACGATTTGGAAAACCCGGTCATTTGATACATCATTGTCAGTAGTTTTATTATATTGCCCAGGAATTATTGCTGTAGATCATAAAGTCAATGGGCAATGTATAGAATGGTTAATTTATTGCGGTCCATGTTAACTTAAATTCAATATATTTATATAATATTCTATTCTTGAAAATAAATTAATATATTGTTGAGCTGAGGAAATCGTTAAAATCAATCTAATTATCGAAACCAAAATACTCGTAATTTATTACTCATTTTATTATAATCTAGGATTATGTTGTTAATATAACGTTGATAGGCGATACAGCCATATACAGGTCATATGTTTTTCATTCTCTATCAACTACCACCGAGGTAGGAAATTAAAATTGTAAATTAACTTAGTAAAAATATTCGTAAATAATTATTTTAATGATCTTGACATTTCCGAAATTCTAAAACATAAATTCTTTGCCTGTTACTTTCTTTCTATAGTTGCCTGCACAGTGCATCCTTATGTGTAAGTATCCGATTACCTTACTATCGTGTTCAACTTAATTATTCACAGAGTGATCATATTATGCTGAAATAATGCATAATTACTACGTTTACATGCACAATTAAAGTCGGTTTAAAATCTAAAGCGGTCCAATCATGCATCATGTAAACGCTTTAAAGCGATCTTAATAATATAAACCGTTTTTATTTTAAGGACGCTCGAATACGTGGTTTAACCAAATTAAATCGGTTTAATAAATAAAGTCGGGTGTATTTTTGTACTTACAAGTAAACAACCTAAACCGATTACTTTTTGATAAGTGATAACATATTTTTCAGAATAATGAATATTATAACATACCGATTTAATATTATTAAGACTCACATGTAAACAGGTCAGAAAATTTAGGTCGATTCATAATAAAATCGGTTTCAATTAAGATTAAGAACAGTTCAACTCGTCACATGTAAACGTAATAATTGTCTACCCAATAACTATCTAAAATGGCGATTTTACATATTACATAGAAATGACACGAAATTTTTCTACATTGGAATAATGAAATAAAAATAAAAAATCATTCTCCCTATTACATTTTTAATTGAAAATCAGTAAGCCGTACTTGTAAAATTATTTTTTTCTTTAGTTTTAACTAGGTGTCCTTGAATAAAACTAGAATTATTAGGTATTTAATTTTCTACATTGCTCGCTAGATGTTGGTTGTTACCTATTATGAAGTATTATAAAATGTTCAGTTTTCTATAACTACTCCGTCCGTAACATAGACACTATTATTATTGTGGTATTTATTATTAGGTATAAATAATTTCTATTTACGATGATAATATTAGTCATAACTGGTGAATTATTTAAAGTTTTATGTATGGATGAAATTTTTGAATAATTATTACCTCTTTATATCCAGACGGGTGTTAAATTTCTGATATATTTAGGTAATTATTTCATATAATGATGGTATACGACATACTCAATGGTTAGGTTTTAAGTTGGTATAACAACTATGAAATTATTTCATATTATTATGCCTCATATTCCATATTTTACATAATAGACTATCTGTGTAAAGTTTACACACATCATCGTTAAATGGGCGATGTCCGATGAGTAGGTGTATATTAAATGAGATTTGCGTGTTAAACCTACATTTACATAATATCAACGACTAACTTTGTGAATATTAATATTTGTTCTGTGTTCACATATTATTTACCTACAGCTTATAACAGACTTTGATAGATATGCACCATAGATAGAGTACAAAAATTAGAAAATTGTATGCAATTTGTATAATAACAACTACACAACACTTGAAGGCCGAAAAATGGAAACTTACGTTTAATTAGATCATCGATGATTTGTAATTTTAACATTAGATTTTACTTTAAAATGTAGGTAATCAAATATTTACCTGTAATTGTATGCAATGTCATCCACCATCATTGTTATGATATGTTCTTCTGGTATTCCATTTTCTCTAACTATTTGGTATGCATGACAAATGTCCGCCTTTAAAATAATGTTTATTGTAATAATTGACTCAAACGTACAACATTAATTTAATCGCTAAGTTTGTGCAAGCCAATTAAAAATCTAATGAAAGAATTGTAAACTTCTTAGTTCTAACAAAGAAATTAATATTCAAAAGTTAAAATAATATTTATGTGCCTTCTACGTATAGGACTTAGCCACATGGCACCTACTGTAAATATTATATAATAATGTATCCGCGTACAAGGATATTTTCGATAAATAAAATGGAGCGGTTAACTACAACAATTATTATACATTTTTATGGAATTTAATTTTTAGTTACAGTCATCACTGGTAAAACATTAAATTAACAACAAATCCAACGTATAAGACAAGACATTAAAATTAAAATTGTTAATAATATTATTGTATCTAGGTACCTACATAGTAATATAAGAATATGTTTTATACTCGATTATTTTTAAGAAAAAAATAAGTATCGTACATTAAAAAAAAAAAAAATTAACGTGTTATTTAGAAATTGACTTGACTACTTGAGGTTATATAAAACAAATATTTTTTTAGATCATAAGAATGTGATGTATAGTCAAAGTATCACATTGTGTTATATCACAACGAAATTTCTATACATATACATGTAAAATATATTATTGATAAATTCAAAAATCGTTTTTCCTTATTTTTTTATCCATAAACTAAAAATTATATGTAACAGTATTTAATAAGATGTTAAAATTAATTTTGAATGTGACAAAATCAATAATATAATTATAATGCGGGTGTAAAGAATATAAATGTTTAAGATACAAAAATATAGTATTTCTACCTACCAAACCTTTTGCAGGTTAATTCTGTAATATTTTTCAACATTCGGAATACTTCTGGTCTATAAATAGCATACGATATTTATTGTTATTGGTTCAATGAGTCAATAAAGTGTGCGGCTTATATTTACTGATTCTTTTCATCGAAATTATATGTGTGTTACTAACAAAATGAAACCCCTCTCCTATTTTGCCATATTCTTATTATTTTATTCTTGCTTAATATTCATATAGGTAGTTTCAACTTCGATGAACGGGTCAATTAATTAATTCGTCTTAATGGATTATACAGGGTGATTTTTTTATCATGAACCACTCATTATTTCAAAAAGTATCAATGTTTTTTAAAATATTTTTTTACAAAGTTTCATATTGTTAAAAAAACAACGTTTTTATGAAAAAGTTATATTTTTTAATATTTTTTATCCTTATAATTTTTTAAGTTTTTTTACTTTTTTGAATGGCAACCTACAGTTTTAATTTCATATTCCAAAGCAGAATATTTTTCTAAGTATTTTGATACGTAAAAATCGAATTTTGGACGAGTAGTTCATGAGTTATAAGTATTTAAAGTTTAGACAAGCGGAGTAGTGGACAAACATTTTGCGGGGTAACCCCGTACCACTCCACTCCGCCAATCTAAACTTTAAATACTTATAACTCATAAACTACTCGTCCAAAATTCGACTTTTACGTATCAAAATACTTAGAAAAATATTCTGCTTTAGAATATGAAATTAAAACTCTAGGTTGCCATTCAAAAAAGTAAAAAACTTAAAAAATTATAAGGATAAAAAATATTAAAAAATATAATTTTTTTATAAAAACGTTGTTTTTTTAACAACATGAAACTTTGTAAAAAAATATTTTCAAAAACATTGATACTTTTTGAAATAATGAGTGGTTCATGATAAAAAAATCGCCCTGTATATTTATATATAACCGATGTACCTATGTTATTTCCCATTATTTTTATAGTAGAAAACTTTGTTTTTAAATATATATTTTTGTGTTGGTACCTATGTATTATGTTTCAAAATATCGGTAAAAACTTTAAAAATACCTACTTAATTTTTCAAACCTAATCTTGTGAGTTGTGACAACTGTAAGTGATTATTAATTTTCAAGCCTCTTACCTCTTATCATCACTACTCTTCCCCTATTCCACACCTTGAAAAATCTTTTGTTATCCAATCCCATAAATTCAGTATTATCACAATCAATTGGTATAATTTATTAATAAGGAGGATCCCTCCTTCATGATACCTGACTTATGGAACACCCGAACACCAAATTATTATGAACAAGCTCATATTTCTCAAATGCCATCAGTGCAATGATGAAATACGCATCAAACACAATATACCGGAAATCGGAAATACTATACAGTATGAGGAAAAGTACCAGAAGACCAATAAATCGAATCGACTGAAGCCTAACTCCATTAATTAATAGAATTAATATCAACCTAAGTAAATTAATGAAGGTATACAATCAATATAAATATATAAGAGCGTAAAGTAATATGAATAATGAAATCGCTGGATGATAAGTGATAACCACGCCTTTAGCAAGAAAGATGTATTATTAAGTGACTTAAATATTAGTTTTTTTTTACCTGATGTCTGTAATTGTTCCATCCATCTGAACCAGCAACCAAAAATACCCATTTCTTTCCAATAGTATTTTCCTCATTTGTTGAATTCGGTTCGTGTGCAGCAAAAGATCCAATAACAAATAACGCTAATAATACCAAATTAAAAACTCCTGTAATATGAAAGCGGTTGGTATTGTATTAGTAAATTATATCGAAATCAAAATGTACATAACATGCGTAGACATTGGCACAACTATAATAGAGGGGTGCACAAGGGACTTCACTATTTTTGCACTCCCAAAATTATTGGTCTAGTTGCGCCTATGTGCGTAGATTTACTAATCCTTATTATAATTACAATTTATGAATATCACAGACCGAGTACTGAAATGTAGTGAAGGTATTTACTAACATTTGTTTTATAATGTGACGTTGAAAACCATTCGTTTAGGTTTTAGATTCGTAGCCATAGGTATATTTTTATGAATAGATACATAAACTTCCTTAAACACACTGCAACAGTGCATTTCTCTATACCGAGTTGTAAAGTGTAAACAAACGTATAAAATAGTGAACTAGCACATGATACAATAATAATATAAAATAAAACATTCTCTGAAATATGCGGATAACACCTGAGGTTGCATCCATTAATACGTCATAATGAATAAAGACTACATTTTTAAAATAACAATAATAAAGTATCAAACTCCAAAAGATAAACAACATATTATTTTAGATTTTCAAAAGAGTTACCTAGGTAATGGAATAACACTGCATTATTGCATTATTAAGTAGGGTATATTATTAGGTCTTATTATGACGTGAAAATCATAAAATTAAAATATGACACCTCTGTTCCATTATTTAAGATGTAACACCGTAGAGGTAAACCTATCTTCTATATCTTATTAATTTATTTTACTGCTAAAATAATGTTATTTAATTTTGAATGTTTAAATATATATTTAATCAAACATTTTGCAAAATGTTTTTCAGAATACAATTTTGAAATTTATTTATACATATATTATATTACATATATATATAGGTATATTAATTATATCATAATAAATTATTATAATATTATTAAATAACGAAGTTACAAACGAATATTTTTTAGCTAATTTAAGAGATGAAGGTAGATATTTATTTACATAATATATGTATTACATTTTTAATTATTTGTTATAGAATTAAAAATATCAAAAAAAAAAAAAAAAAAAAATGATATAAAATTATTTCTCTATTTTTTTTTTCATCAAATTTTACAACAATTCTTCATCTTCAATACTTTTTGACAACCGGTATTCAATATTGTGGATAAAATAACAATTTTAATTGATTTTGAATCAAATTTTTTACTGTCTGAACAGTTTTATAACTATTGAGTATCAAGTATCCATAGCTCAAAAGCTGATCAATAATCATAAATCAAATTTTATAATGACATTTAATGTTTAAAAATACAGTATCGTCATGTATAAAGGATTTCAACATTTTAAACTTATCGTGTAATTACCATGAGGTTTGACTAAAATTATAAATCCTATAAACAAAACTTACCCATTTTGTAAGATCTTGGTTGGGTGTTCCGATTTTCAACCAGTAATAATACACTTAGGTATTTAATAATAATATAAACACACTTATATCTTTGATACTAAACACACTATTGCGTTAAGCCTAACAGTGTTGGACTATATATAGTAAAATAACTGAAAAACTACTGAACATTTATTTACTTATTGATTATCTGATAAAAGTCCAAGTTAGGTATATCTACTTCTGGATTCAAAATGTTTAATTACTACAAGTATTTCAATGCAAACAATGACCTAATAAAATTTTGTAAAATGTGATACTTCACAGACCCCTTTTGGGGTCGCTTAACAATAATGATATGTTTATTTTATTATTGAGTCATATGCTCCGTTTTAAGTGCATCAGTAATCAAATATTTTATTTATAATTTATCTACAATGATTATTTTATTTTTCAAGTCACGTAATACGTCAAATAAATATATATAATTATATAAATATATTATAATATAAAAATATTAAAAGTGACATGACATATTTTTATAGTTTTTTTTAAAGTGTAAACACGTTAAGATTACAGCTGAAAAAATTAACTTGTTTCAATGAAACTTATTTATTTAACAAACAAACTACATTTAAGTCTACGGGTAAAGATTATTTTATTTATCATCTTGGTTCAAGTTTTACATTTCTGAGACAACATGTGAATATGTATAATATTGAGATTACACACACAAAAAAAAAAAAATGATATCTTATTTGCTTAACTATCAAAGAAATTGGCTGTTGACATTAAGTTTAACAGATATTTAGAAAATGTGATAAGATATGCAACCCTTCCCTAATCCAATTTCCTCAGCACAACAGTCTTACAGGGATGGCAACAGATTTTTGCAAAACCGGTTTATAAGTAGTTTTAGCGATTTATCATAACCATAAGGGTGGGATGTTCAACCTTCCACTTTTTATGATCCACTTCTTCCATCCATCCACTTCTTTTTATCCAAAATAACGCATATCTATTATATTTATATACTAAGACTATCTATTTATATTGGAATTTTCCACTAAAATTGTATTTTTTTTAAAAATGATTTTTATAATGATTTTTGAATTAATTTTACATGAATACAATGTTTTTGTTAAGTATTTATAATTCATTTATATTGGACCACTTGGTGTCTTTATCTAATAAATCTAAATATTATTTCATATTATTTTATGTTTCAAAATGATGAAGTTGTTTAGTTGTGCTTTTTTATCAAATTTTGGAATGAAAGTGACTATAATATGTTATTTAATTAATACAATTAAATATTGTTTAATATTTATTTTGTTAACAAGAAAATTCAGTAAGTATGTTTAATAATTTGCTCCTGAGTTATTACACATTTTTTTTTTAAATATTATTTTGATTTACAGCTTACAGCTCAACTAAAGATACAATTAAATCTCGTAATTTAATTAATTTTGTATCAATATACAATAGCTACTAATATTAGTTACAAGTTATTATCACAAAGCTTTTTTCCATAAATGATAAAAGTCACCATCTTTAATTATTTTTATGATATCGTTAAGTTTTGCACCATAATAATGTTATTATCTACTCATTAATCATTAATTTGGAAGTTATTAATACGTTATTATTGGCTATATACCATAGTAATGTATAAAGAAAAAAGAAGTTTAGTTTTTTTTTTTTTATACCTTCTGTGTAATGTATACCATATTAGCAGTGGCGTAATAATTATGGTTACGCACGACGGTGCACTTGCACCCCTGGTATTATGTAGCAGGTGCCTATTAAAATACAATAACTAGTATATTTCATTGGTTTATAGAATTTTTTATAAACTTATTTAAAAGTTTTGTTATCAATATAGTTGATTTCTTATAAATATTATATTTTTATATGTATAATGTAATGTGGTACAGATGCAGCACATACAGTGTTTATAAAGCATAGGTACCTACAGATTTTGATTTTTGTTTATGTTATGTTGTTATCAAATATAAAAAGATACCTATAGTATAGTACATGCTTGTAAAATAATTAGCATTAAATATGACATAATTCGTCATTACGATTACCTATTGAACCGATGAAATGTTTGCACCTGCTGAAATTTAATGCAATTACGCTAAATATGACTATTAGAACCTATTGATAAAATGTATGTAGATAAATTATATACACATGTAAATATGATTTACGTTTTAAATAAAAAATATTACTATTTGTAAATAAAAATTTAAATATATCAACAATTAAGATACCAAACTTAAAAACAAAAATGTATATAAATATATATTATAAACATTATATTTAATTGTATTATAAATAAAAATAAGGTATAGCTAGGGGTTCCTATCATTTCTACCTCCAATCACCTCTGTGTGTTATCATAATATTATAAGAAAATTATAAAAATGTAGGCATTTTGAACCATTTCGACCACTGGTTATTTAAGAATATTCAAACATAAGACGATCGTCGATATTCTGAGGATATAACTATTAGACTTAATAATTTCCCAGAATAATTAATAGTGATTGCTGTTAACTGTTAAGTACCTAACTAACTACCTAGTTTCATGGGCCGGATCACACTATGCATATTGTCGATCGCTGAAAATGTACGCAAATTAACCACAATCGGGAAGAATGACCACACAACAAGTTTTATTGGTTGTCGATTTAAAAAGCACGTGAAATATTTTAATTTAAAATAATACGTTATTGGAAATATTAAAAGAATGTCAGCGACTACCTGTTGGCTGTTTGTTTTCTCTTTCTGGTCCAAGCAAAATATTTTTTTTATGTTTTTAAGTAATCTTAGAGTAAAATCTCCCATTACAAATGAGATAAAGAATAATAACATATCAATATTATAATTTATTGTTATTTGATGTATGACATAAACTGTTATTATGACATTGTATAATGTTGGAAAATAATTTGTTCATGGGTACCTACTAATTACGACGTCATTCCCTATCTGCAGCAAAAGTGAACAGTTTTGGTTCCTTCATCGATTATATTTCAATACTTAATACTTTGGTAATACCTAGGTAGTACTATAATATATATTAGTGTCAGACATCAACTAGTTGTCATAACTCCTAGTACCTAATTGGGAGGAATCATATACAAAAAAATTAAACATAACTCATAAACATGTTTAATTTCTATTATCAGTCACTGTTCATGATTCTGAAATATGGTATTTGATATTTGTAAATTAATTTCAATAAAATTATGTTTTCGATACTTAATGTTATAAGTTATAACTTTTTTAAACTTAAATATATATTATATTTTATTATAATATATCATTTATTTGTTGCTTATAACTGATAAGAATATTGCGCTAGTAATATTTAACATTAGAATTCCGTGATTTGAATTTAATATACAATTTTGGGCGAAAAAATTGGTTTGGATTAACAATTCGAATATAAAATTATTGTTTATAAATTATAAGTTAGAAATAAGTGCCTATCTAATATGTTATTATTTTTTTATTAATTATACATAAGCATAACTAATACACCTAAAATTTATATATATTTAACATTTTATGTTATTAACTATCTTGGTAAAAACTAAAAAACTTAAGTCACAAACGTTAACAGTTGTCTTGAATCTTGGTCTTATTTTAAGTGTAAGATAGTCGACATGGATTTTTTTAGATTTAAGATTATTTTTACGCAGAAAAAACGTACTGAGACGTTCCTGTGAATACAAATAAGAAGGCGTTGTATTACATTTATGTAACAAAACTCATATAAAACCATTTTATGAGTGGTTAACCAAAGCCTTAGTAGTTTCTAAACAGATACTAAAATGTATGGCTTTTATTTTGATTACCAAAACCGGTAAACACCGTTAAGATAAAAACCTGATTAAAAAAATAACCAAAGCCGAAAAATTGGTTTTGGTTTTCGACTTATACAGTATACTGTTAACTAGCTAACTACAATATTATATTTATCATATACTTGAGAAATCTATTGGCTATAAGTCTATAACTTATAAGTGGTATCTAATAAACAGAATATAGAAAACTACAATGCTGTTAAGGATATGTAGTCCATTTTATGGACGATAACATATATCTCTAATCTGTTATACATATTTGAGTTTTTTTTTTGGAGTAATACTATATTGTTGTTGTTTATTTATTTTGTTCTTCGAGTTGACTATCTTTAAGTACTTATGCCTACTTTTATGAGTACTTACACACTTAACAAACTTTTTTTAAAATTCTTATTAGAAATTTCAACAATCTGTACCTATTTATCTGTACGATAGGCTGAAGAGATAGGAAAAAATAATTAATATAAACATAAATACTTGATTGAAGAGACCATCCAGCGACAATACTTCGTTATTGAGAATTACTTATTAGTGGTAATTGTGACATGCAGCATGCTTGTACTGTGTAGACTTAGTTTAAGAGATCCCGCGGTCATTGTCGCTTGAGTCTTCTTATTATTATTGAGGTTTCTAGGGAGTGTGATTGAGGATAGATTATGTATAAAAGAGTTTGAGTAGCTAGGGAAGCGTTTTAGAAACGTAAGTACTAAGTTAATTTTGGAAATTTCGTTTATTGTGGTTGTTTTTAGGTATGTATGCAGCGTAGATTTGGAGATGTAAGAAGAGGAGCATTAGAGTCAGAATGTTTTAGATTGAAAAATTTGAATTTTTTGCTTGTTAGTTGTTTTGACCGAGTCCCTGCAGGTTTTGGATTCCGTAAGTCTATATAGGTTCAAGAAGTATATTGTAACGGTTAATTTTGGTTTTTATATTAAGTTTGTGAGGATTTTCTAAGGATGTTGCAATTAAGTGAAAGTGTGCAGTTAAGTGAAATGTTTATATTATGGATATGTTTGGCGCATGTTAGTCTTTTGCCAAAGAGAACGGCCGGTATTTAACAGTATCAGAGTTTGGGATGAGTTCATAAATTAAGGAAACAGTTGGTGGTCGTCGTTGTTTGAGGGTGAAGAATGCGTTGAATTTGGATTCATTTTTTTACCCCCCATTCAGAGTACTAAGGGAAGAGTAAGTTAAGATTATCTTGTATTGAAACTAACACAGGTTCAGGTTTCAAGTTTGTGGAGAAAATTACTTTTTTATCAGTATATTCAGTGACTTGGGTGTTAATAAGGTGTGTGGGTTGGTCTGAAGTATGATATAAATCGTATAGCGTTGGAGACGATATTGCTCCCTGAGAGACGTCAGCTTAAATTGAATAGATTCTATAGAGTTCTGTACCTGGTCTGACTGCTAAGCATTATTTGTTTATATATGATTCGAAAAACAAATAATATGATGGAGGAAGCGTGGTTTTTAGTTTAAGTAAGAGTCCTGAATTTTAGACCTTGTCGAATCTTTGCAAGACATCTAAAAATGTGGCTGTATTGTTTTTTTCAGTAAGCAGGAGATTTTGTCAGCAAATCTGTGTATTTGGTGAATTGTAGAATGGTTGTCACGAAAGCCTAATCATTCATTCGAAATGAAATTATTATATTTGAGCATGTGGTATATTATGTATTCTTTAAAAAATTAGATTTTCGCACAGTTTAGAAAAAGTGGGAGTATGCTAATTAGTCTATAAGTATAAGGTTGTCAGTGGGTTTATTTTTTTTTTTTTGGAAAAATGATTATTATACAGAACATCCATTAAATAGGTAATTGTTATTAGGGCACAGTGTAGAGTGATTAAGATAGTGTTTTTTAGATATGGGGCTTATATTATACTGTGAATGGAAATGGAAGACAATTGGGGACTCTATGATTATTGTCACAAATCCGTGGGTGGGGCCGTCAAGGTGGTTTGTGTGGAGTATTTTGTAGCCAGGTTGATACATATTTGGTTAGTTTGTAAAGTGAGTTTCAGAAATCGATGCGTCTATCTTGTCAAGTTATTAGTAGTTAAACATGAGAATAATTTTTGCGACAATTGGCGTTCCATAATATGATGAAGAGTGATTTAGACGTTGATGAGTTATTTATTGTAATTTTGTGAAATGAGCTTAATGGACTGTTGTAAATATAGAGAGAAAGGGGTTGATAATTGCCTAAAATTAATTTAAAAAGTCTGCAAACATAGTCACTTGATTCATTTGGTTTGGGTTGTGGATGGGTGGTGGTTCGAAGTTGGCTGCAACAGTGGCATAGGTGTCCGGTGGAAATTTGGTGAGGTGGTTTTGGCCTTATGTGCTGTCGCTTGGAGATTAACATTAGGTTGAGTATAGTTTTGAGGTGGTTGGTTAGCTATAGATTTTGGATTTCTAAGTTTTGAAGTTTTTTATGTAATTGGCAGTCTTTGTAACTGGCTGGATGGCTTAACCTTCGCATAATGCACACTTCGTAGGAGAGACACGTGGTTTTGAACAAGATGAGGAGGGTGATAGGCTACTCAACGACGCATCTGAAGAGGTATGCGCAATATGTCTTCGAATGTCTGTGCTCTTGGCAGTTCTGGAATTGAATAAGAAAATGGCGGTTGTAGGATTCTTCAATTTTTAGTTTTGTGTGAATTAATTTGAACATTTTGAACACAATATATCTGTGCATGATTGTGTTCGTCTAAAATTACGTATTTCGTATTTGCATACAATAGCAATGAAAACTATTTAATTGAAAACCCGCAAGTTGAATACAAATAATATCAAGGACAGTCTGTATTTTGACATCAAACGAACATCTAATCATTGATACAAAGACACACAAAACGAAAACGTACCTATAAGTGTAAAATATATATTTTGTACGTGTGTTCATGTTCTTTGATTTCCCTACGGATAGATTCAAAGCTTAAACAAACAAAATATACCGTGATAAAATAAAGGTAATAGTCATAATATTAGTGGCATAACCTTTCTATTCCTGACATTTCATTTGATAATGTATGTATAGCAAATTAATTAATGTTTCCTTGTGAAGCTATATATGCCTACTGTACCGTTTTCAATAATAGTTATATACGTTTTATATAGTATTATTCGTTGAGACTCGGAGTGTTTGTTGTTTATTGTTCAACCCCTATAGATTAATACTGGGTGACTCATACATGAATATTTTTTTGTTTATAGTTATGTCGTTATGCCAGTGGCGGATTTAGCGTCAGGCAAAGTAGGCAGTTGCCTAGGGCGGCAAATTTTTAGGGGCGGCAATTTTAGGCCAATATTTTATTGAAAATATACTCTAGGTTTCTTTTTGATTTTCTTATGTACGGTGATTACTTTGAAGGATGGAAAATGAAAATGTTTAATATTTGTATACAACAATATTATTGTTAATATAATTTCTTCATTATTTTATAATACTAATACATAACAATAAACGTCCAAGTAAATAATCGAATGACTGCCAGAACGTATATTATCTATTATCTAAATACTAACCATAGATTACATATTTCGTTATTTTGTTTTTTTACTAAGTCGTAATGGGGCGGCAAAAAAAAATTTGTCTAGGGGCGGCAATTGTGTAAATCCGTCTCTGCGTTATACGTTTACCATTGGTTACAGAACATGATAAATTACTTTAAATTATAATAATGAATTAGTCGAAATATGGTATAGGTATAGGTAAAAAGGTTTACAAATAAATTAAAATAATTTTTAAATCAAATATCTAACAAAATATTGTAATAATTACTTTTAAGATTTAATTTCTTAACCCTGGATACATTTTTTGTGTAAAAATGTATTATACATTTTTGATAAACTATTATCGTAAACAATAATAATAACCTTAACAATAATTTATCTATTTTGACTTTTAAGTATTCGTACTGTGTATTGTAACGGTTACACATAACTGTGTTTGTTTTGTTATAATTTATTATATTAAACTGAAACAAATCGAAAAACTATATAGAGAGATAAATTCATTTTAATTCAAGCAAAGTCTTTAACACGGCTAGTTTATTATATACAAATTATAACAATTATGTTAATATTATAATATAAAAATTCATATTTATGGAAAATTCAGACCTACGCTACCGTTCAAGGATTATACGCTATTTGGTCAGAAATGAAGGGGAGCTAAAAACCCCGAGGCCCACGACCCACGCATGTATTAAGGAGTCATTATGTTCCACATATACATATTATATCAAGTGGTCACTTATATTTTTTATAGTTAAAAATTTCAAAATCTTAGACAAACTAAATGGAATGCAAACTTTATTACTTTACTATATATTTCGGAGTTCAGTAGTTATTCCGTAGTAATTCCGTACTTATTCAAAACACACCCACTGAGTCGTTGTCAAATCGTATATAAATCAGTTTAGATAAAACACTTAAAAATGTCCAGTATACCTATCCATGCAGAATTATGTAGCTAAAGTAAATAATATTTACTTATTTGAAAATAATGGACAATTTTCAACTCAAATTCTAAAACATCATAACCAATAGTCAATTATAATACCTTTACGAGGTACTTAGGTCAAAATGATTGAAGTTCGAAAAATCAAACAGCAGTCGAAAAAAATATTGGAAATTCTATGGTTAATTATCCAAACTCCAAAATATTCTTAACACGTTAGACATAAGACATTAGGAAGCAAAAATATTTTAGTTGTTTAAAAATAATTTTTATTATATCTATTGTTTATATACCCATGTTCTATACTAGTTAATTATTGTATAGATATCTTAATTTTCATTATAGCTGCATTATTGATTATTGACTACTGTTATTTTTAATCTAATATTATAAAAGTAAAATTAAGACCGTGATACTGTCCGGGCAATTATTTGTTGTGCAACTAAATGATTTATTAACTTTCATAATTATTTTGACTTTGATTTTTATAGTCGAAGTTCGTAACTCGTTGAACAATATAAAGAGTTAATATTGATTATTGTTTTTATTTATAAATCATTATCATTTATAACATTCGTCTTTACTCGTTAGTCATTACCCAACGTCTGATAAGTATTCGGTGTTATTAGTTTTACCTATTGCTTATTGCAATAGTTGTTTCGTTTGAGTTCGATTTCACGCTGAATTGTTCACTTATGACTAAAAAGTTTGGTTAGGCAATTGAATGATTCAGTTTGAGTGAACATATTTTTGAGTTCGACCCACATAATACAAAAAAAAAAGCTAAAATAAAATGTACAATGTACATATCAATATTAGAATATTATTTAAATATCTATTCAATGGTCCATACAAGTTTTTAAAATTCCATCCTGATTTACCAAATAAATTGGGTAGGTATTGTAAAACGCAAGTGAATTTTAAATTTAATATAACTTATATTGAGTTGTTTATGTGCTATATGCAACTATCGACATTATTGACTTTTATTTTTATTCAACAATTCCACTTCAGCTTGAGTTAATTTCAAAATTACAGAACTTGAGAAACATGACAGTGGAATTAATTTTATTTTACGGAGTAACAACTAATAAGACGAAACGTTGTTTTTTTTCTTGTTATAGCGTTTCCTAGTGTGCTGATAGCTGGTTTTACAGATCGTGTTTCGTTTTATTAAAAATTCTAAAGCTTCATCAAAGACGTGGCATCAAAGTTTCTTATAGTAATCAACGTGATCAAATAATCTCATCTATAATAATGAGAAAAAATTTCAAATAATGTAATTTGATTATATCTCAATGCCAGAAATTCTGAAATCATCATATAGGTAGGTATTACCGTCAGTCTGCGTAATTACAAATTTCATTGCAACGAAAAACAATTTAATCATGATATAAAAATGTATTATGTCATACAGCAGGAATGTAAGAAAACATTTTTTTATGTCTTTAATATAAAATAATTTAAAAATAAACATACTTTTTAAAAGTTTTTGATAACTCGACATTTTTATTGAGTCGAATTTTTTTTCCCCTCGAACTTCGAGTTACCGAAGTCGGCTGTATAATAATATTTTTGAAAACACTTTGATGTCGTTGGATGATTAATTTTAATAAAGGCAACTATTCAAAAAAAGTTATACTTAAATGATATTTGTTATTTTTTCATTTATAACCATTTTCGTTTGACCATTTTTTGTGTTTTTATATTTATTTATTTAAAAAAATCTTTATATTTCAAATAAAATAAATATTAGTTGGAAAGCAATTTCATTATGTTTAGGTATGTATAGTTGTCTAACATTTATTATTTTGAATTTTCTAATATAATTTTATGCATACTGCAAGCCACAAAATATAGTCATAAGTCATAAATAAAGACTTTTTTATATCAAAATTTTATCTATTACCAATAAATTATAATCATATATAGATCATAGATTTATATTCAGTGAATTTATATTCATCAACCATTACATCCATACCACTGCAACCTTTAACCACTTACCTATGAGGCTATGAACAAAAAAAAAGTTAAATATAAAGTAGGTATAGTCTCTCATGTTAATTAAATCATTTTTTTATCATTTAATACGTATAGTTGCCTATTTGGTTATTTATATATTATATTTATTATATTTTATGTTAAAACAATTTGCCCTTAAAAAGTTGAACATTTTGTTTTCCCTCCTGAAAATATATTTGTCTAATACAGCTCCCGGTTGAAAAAAATTCTGATACCATGCTTGCTGATAATCAAAACCAAAAATGGAAATCTATACATAAACACATAAATATTATTGGTATTTTTATTTCGTTTATATTTAAAAAATATTTTAGATGATCAAAATAAAATATAATTATAGTTTATATAATTTATATACATAATATATATCAATACGTATATTAAAGGTATGGCTCGCACCTTATTGGCTACAAATTACAATCATATAGATAAAGTATACTGCAGTATGCTAAACGTATACACCGTGACCGTGATCCTAATATACGTTTCTTACATTCAATTTTTTCACATTCGAACACGATTCACCGACCAATTTTTCGACCATCTTGTGTATGTGCTTATCGATGACACAAAAGTTTGCAAAAATTGTCAACCGTTCAAAAGCGTAAGTATTCTGTAATCAATAATCATACAAACATGGTGTTATTATAATAATGTACCTATAATTGGAGCACTACATCCCACATCTAAGTCTTGAATACCAACGAATAAAACAAATAATTACTTGTTTGAAATTCAATTTCTAACCGGACCTGTATATTATTTTATACAGGTATCCGGGTCGACGGTAGACGGAGAGAATAGAGATATATTATTCTGACATTATTAAAATAATATTATGTAAACGAAACTACAATACACACACACAAACACACATGAACTGTATCGCATACGTATATGCACGGGGTGTTAAACGTGTACGCAGGGGCGGATTGGCCTATCGGGAAATCGGGATTCTTTCCGATAGGCCGGTTCTTGTGAGGGCTGGCAGGGCCGCTATAATTATTATAATAGAATTACAAAAAAAATTATATTAAAAAATCAAATACCTTCGTAGGTATTATTTTTAATATCTTAAACTATTGCAATTCATACTAGGAATTTTGGTATTTACACTACTTTTCTTTATTAAATGGGTTAGCTGCATTTTTCAAAGAGTCATATCAATGTATGGCTGTTTGGTCAAAAGCTACAAGGTCTGAATGTCTGATGTAAAACATAAGAAACTACAATTAATTGGAGAAACTAGGTGGTGGGTGAAAGAAGAAGCTTTGAAAAAAATGTTTGGTGATTTGAAATCTACTGATTTTTTGTACATTGAGTTATTAGTTTCACTTTATGAAATAGTAACTTCTGAACATTTTTCGGTAGAAATAAGATCCAAAGCTAACAATTTTAAGGAATCAATGTTAAAATATTCCACATTGCTTACAGTCTTTATGTACCTACTACCTAAGAATTTACAAAATTACTTCCCCATTGTCGAAATATCTGCAGACAAATGGAATGGGCTTGCATAAATCTCAACAATTAGTTAATATATACCTCAAGAGTTACCAAAGACCAAAGAATTACAACATATACAAAAAAATGTTGAAAAAAGCAGGTGGATGCATTTATTTTAAATGCTAATAATCAGAGTTCAGATTTTATAGCACTAAAAAGTAAAAATAAATGAAATATGCGCTATAATATGAATAATTTTAATTAAAATGTAATTATTATTAATTTAATTATCTAATTAAGAAACTAAAAATTGACAGTTGTAGAGAAAACTTTTTTTATTAAAATACTTACTGTATAAGACAATATAATATATTATATACAGTTGGAGAAACAATAAAATTTATTTTTTATTTACCTATATAAAAAGATTAGAACATTAAATGAAAGTTTAAATTGAATGTCTATTAGTTAAAAAATATTTAAGGATATTTTCTGTATACATATAATTACAAATTTATTAAGATAAAACTTCAAGTTCAAGTTAGAATAACAGTCTGAACAGGTTAACCTTATTTGACTAACTCAAAACTGTTATAGCTTTAATTATAAGTACCTATTATATAATTTACTAATTTAGGGGTGAAACTAAATCAAATTTGAAACTTGAATAAAATTATACCATTTCTTTTTTCTTTTTTTTTTTGGGGGGGGGGGGTACATTTTCGAGCAGGGCCGGTTTGATCCATATTTCGCGGGCCGAAAAAATTCACCAATCCGCCCCTGCGTGTACGTATATATTATATGGCCACAAATCACAATTCGCAACAAGTAGGTACTGTGTGATTAATTCACTGAACAACGCTCGTTATTTCAAAAACTATTGAAATTTATAAATATAGTTGTGAGTCGTTACAAAACAACATTTTTCTAAGAAAAAATAAAAATATTTTTAATGTTTTTTCTATTACCTATTGTTATTTTTAAGATTTTACTTTTTTTTAATGACATCATACCTGATACCTGTAACTTTTACAGAAGGTACCGTTTGTAGTCTCAACTATAGTCTGTACCGATTTTCTTTTGAAAACAAATCTACCTTTCTGATAAACATATTAAACTCAACAGGTGTTTTAAACATTTTCAAGTCCACGGGTACAACATTTGAGGACTGCTTATAAATACAAATTAAAATTTGTCGTTTTATGAAATAACGTCTAAGGGAGCAATATATCATGACAACTTATTATGGAAGGCATTGGCGTAAATTAGGGGGGTGGCGAGAGGGGGCAACTGTCTTCAAGAAACTGAAAAGATTAATATTTTAAAAAGATTAACTATAGAAAAAAAATGAATTGATTAATCAAAATGTACTTATATTCATTGCCATTTGCCATAATATGCGATATGCCATCGTAATACATCATGATAACAGAATTTAATCTATCCTCATGATATTCATAATTCAGAATGTTTTTATTTAAATAAACCATCATCTTATCAAGGTTCTTCCATCATGTCATTTAATTTTATATTCTACCTACAATAAAGATTTAGCTTAAATAATATTATTATGTTATGCTTTCCAGTTTCCATTGATAAGTATATTTAGTATCTTAATTAATATCTAAATACCAGTATACGGTATATCGACATAAAATAAAATCCCCCCCCCCTCC
This sequence comes from Diuraphis noxia, assembly GCF_037042655.1. Classification (NCBI taxonomy): domain Eukaryota; kingdom Metazoa; phylum Arthropoda; class Insecta; order Hemiptera; family Aphididae; genus Diuraphis; species Diuraphis noxia. The sequence goes on along the minus strand of NW_028301711.1, from coordinate 100,555,077 downwards.
ATAAAAATAGCCCAAGTTACGCCTATGATGGAAGGAATATACGTACTCGAGGCAAAGAAAAGCAGCTCTCCGTGATTTTATTTAGAATACTTCTGTAACACGGGAACATGTCTAACGAGAGGTCTAGATTATTGGGCTTGTAAAAGTCACCGACTCTACTAATGATATCCGGTCTGGCCTTCACTACTTTGGAATAGATTTTCTGGAGTACTTTGTCGATGATCAATCTCATCTAAAACAATAATATAAATATAATATAATATACTCGGATTGGGATTACCGAACACCGGTCCCCGTAAATCGACAAAACGGATAATTAATTTTATTTTGATTATTATTTGAAATACTTTGTTGTTCAAACGTGATTCGGTTATCAAACTGAGCTTCTCCGAGTTAGACAACTCATTGCTCTTCAATTCTTGTTCTACGGAATTTTTACATACGGTTCTACTGGACATTGTGTCCTAAATTTTGCGAACAAATTTATTTAAATATAGTGTGCTCCGTTAATTATCATTTAAACATGTATTAATTATATATTAATATTATACCTTTGGCTCGTTTGTTGTGTTCGTTATTGAGTCGGCTGAAATGTTATTTTTGTTTCGGTTCTTGTAACCAATGAACAAGGAGAGCGGTTCATGGCCAACTTTGAAGTCACCGTACACCATAACGTTGCTTTCGGTGACGTTGGTTCTGACGGCATTGAAGTCAGAGAAAACGGATCTCTTTTTCGTCGAATATTCGGATACCATCTAAGTGACAGTTATAATTTAAATCAATATAGGTATATAATGTTATGATATTATAAGCACAGCGTATAAATACAAGTTTATGTGGTGATTAATATAAAAATTATACGAGGAATCTAAAATAACTGTGTTTTTGTGTTCAATGTATAAGTGTAAGTATCAAAAATGTATACCGTTCAGTTGTCAGTGCAAATGGATCAAGCAGGCGTATAACTAAAAAGTAAAAACGAAAAATTGTTCAGAAAAATGTATTTAAATTACTAATTAATAAATTATGGTAGTTTAAACCAAATGATATGTATTAGGATGCTTAAACCCCAAAAGTCATTATTCTATCTTATCATTCTATCTCCTATAAAAACGATTGGAAAATAATTTTAATATTTTAGGCCTAAAATTTGGTCAATAGAAAACGTTGATGAGTATAATATATATATATATATATATATATATATATATATTATATTTTCCACGAACAGTTTATGTGAACGCAAATCACAGCTCAAGACACCTCACTATACCATATACTTAAAAAAATTACTTATTTCCGTGACGGTTGAAATTAGACTATATTTATCGGAGCATTTGAATTTCTGACTATACCTAATATAGAAATTGATATACGTAATTTATAAAATAATTAAACAATATTTAATTGAACATTTTATAAATTTAAAAGTAAAAAATAATTTAGAATTTTCGTGATTTTCGTGATTTTAAACAATATTCACCAAAAACAGAAAAAAAACTAAGGCGTTTTTTCATTATTGTACAGTGAAATTAAAAACTATGTTACGACATACTGCGTCCCAGTTTTCCATCCACGTGACACTGAACAAATCTCCAAGACATGTCTTATATGGCCCAGATTGAGATCGACAGTAGCATCCATACGAATCTTCCCTGGGCCCTGATGCAGTTATCGCCAAAACTAATTTTAAAAACAGATTTATACTTTTAATTATACATTTGATTAAGGATACGAATTGATATAGTTTAAATTCTAAAATATAAATTTTCCTAATTTACAAAATTGTTTTGTATTTAATTTATCACTCAACTTCCCCAGTTTATTTGAATATAATATAGGTATAATATAAGTAGTTTTTACATTTTTAAAACTTATAATCACTCGTTGACATATTTATTTAAGTAAGCTTGGTACACTTTTTTATTTAACTAGACAGTCAGTACTTATAATATTAATATAAGTTATCAAGTGTAACTAGAATTTTGACTATTGGCCAAGGTGATTTCAGAAATTTTTGAAGACGGCGCTACACCAGCATGTGTTGTCTCCTGGTCTGCGTCTTACAAATAAAAGTAAAACAAAGTAAAATCTGTTTTGTGTGGAGACAAGGCGATTGGGGAATAACTTTATCTATGTCGTCATATAAAATGTTTAAATTAATAAACAAAAAAACTTATAACATATTATATAAATACAGAAAGAGTATAGTTGTCGCCCACGCAAAACGGTTTTTGCTAAATTGTACAATATTGTAAGATGGAAACAACACACGCGAGTGTAGCGTCCTCAAAGAGGGGAAATTTTTGTATTATATTTTATACATATAGATTATATTAGGTCAAATTTAAACTTGTATAGTTTATGACTTATGAGTTATTAAAATATATAAATTATGAAATATGAATAATGGTTCGTGAAAATAGTTTTACAGAAAAATATAAAACAAATGTAACATTGGATATAGCATATATTTTGTTATACTAGGACATTTTTACAAGTTATAAAATATTGATCAACTAAAAACTAATAGCTCATTAATAACTAAAATCTTCAAACCATATATCGTAGACACTATATCTTAAAACAGTTAAAACTCATTATCATGGACCTATTAACCTTAGTACCTACACAAATAGTTAAATAGTATAAAACCTCGTTTAAATTCCTATTTGATGAATTTTCAAATTCAAACAAAAGTCATCAGATTAACAATCTACAGGAGAAACAAAATTATAATTCACAATAAAAAAAAAATGTTATTATCGCTTCAGGATATTAATGATACAAAAAAATCAGAATATTTTGATTAAATTAATTATTAAAATTACATTTTATTACAGTATATTAGATTTAAATGTATTTTGAATAGAAAGAAAAACTAACTAACTCTTAATAAATAATTAAAATAGTTGTTTAATTTATTTGTATCGGAGCAAAAAATAAATAAAAATAGTAACAAAATCCTTAATCTCTGTACTTACCATCTGTGTTGTCACAAAGAATCCCATCAAACATAGAACCTGCCTTACACGCTTCAATGTACATCAACACCTAATCACCGGAATTTAAAAGCATCAATTGAAATATAAAATTGTAAAAAACATTTTGATTTAAAGGAAAAAGTACCATTCTATAACTTGAAGATGCATGCATGGAATTGAGCGCGTCGTTCAGTTGATCAGCGTATAAGATATCGTCTGGAAAACCTAATAATCCTGTGGTACCGTGATCGACGAAATTAATGAAAACTCTATCGCGCGGTCCCCTTTATTGCACAAACAATTTCATAAAAAAATATTTATATAATACACGTAAATATATATAAATGAATACCTATATCTAGTTACACTTTTTCACCAGAAAATAAAAATACTGAAGTTGAAAGTCGAAACATTATTTCGACTATACTTATCGAGTAAAAAAAACACATATCATTGTAAAATCTATAAATTCATAGCTCCGCTAGAGTCTAAAACAGGTATTAACCTGTATAATATACCTAATTATCAGATAATTATATATTTTACGTTATGTTGATCGATACACCGTAAAAGTTATTTTTAGCAAAAACTGCACAGCATCAATACATGTTTGGTTTCACATAGGATTAATAATTATAGTGTGTAGTATGTGAATCGTATGCCTAATCTAAGATCTTTATGTTTTTGAATTATATCTGAACGACCAAATAACGAATCTGGAATTCTGAAATCGTGATAATTTATAAATTATTATTACGACAGATATCATAGAAAGTAGGTAAATAGTAGATTAATGCATTTGTCATTGTTATAATTTGTATACTATTTAGTATTTACGTTTCACAGTGCAGTAATTGATTTAAGAGTTATTTTACGCTGTTTATGATTTTATACTTTTCTTTTTCTTTTCTTCGAATGTAGCCATCAGTATTTATCATAAGCAGTGTATGTGATATAAAAATCATATTCTAACTTCTAACAAGAAAACTCTAAACCTAGGCTCGTAAAAAAATTACACCCTTTAAAATTGTACAGCCGGTGATTCCTGTCCTCACTCCTCTAGTTTCACTACTGACTGTATTGATCTCCTCTGAACCCCTATAGAAAAATGTATTTTCTCCGAAGACGTGTCTTTACTTTTTAATTAAACATCATCCTAATTGAAGACGTTTACATAATATTACGAGTATACTAACCCTTCAATTACTTTTCCAGTTCCAATAGACTGCATGGCTATTTTGTCACCAGTGATGATCTTCAAGAAATTTGTGCTGTTTACGTCCTAATTTAGGAATAAAATGATTAAGCTGTATATTATAGCTAATGAAACTGCATTATGTATATAATATAATTATATTATATTTATATATCTAACTATATTTATTTCAAATAAATTTATAAAATTGAACAAATGAAAATCCGATCTAAAAATGTTTTCTATGTATAATGTTATGTATAACTTAAGACTTTTTTTAAAATATAAAAATATTTTATCTATTTTAATATGTATGTTTAGCTGCGATATACGCATGGACTTGAGAGTCATACTACCATCTGTGTCGGTGACAGCAGTTTAATATCCGGACATATTACGTATAATATATTTATACGAAAACGTAAATATCCAATATCAGTAAGATCAATAACGGAAACGCAACAGCCAAAATCATGATGACACTTTATGTAGTTGAAAAATCAAATCTTACGATCTTGGAGGTTCGCATTATCGTATATTCAGCTGCAGTTTTGCATTCATGGCCGAATAACGAGAAAAATATCTTACCGTCCCCTTGTAGTCGATAACAACTCCTTTGTACACATCCTTTCCGTCGGGTTGATTAACTATTATTCCTGGCGTGGGATTCCTGTGGTAAAATTCCAATGAAAATGTAAATAAGCAATGAAAACTCGAGACAAAATAATCACAGTGAAATACCAGTTCACAGTTGTGGGTAGAGGAGTTAAATATGCATTTCCCTTCTCTCACGAATGAATGCACAATGTACTCTGACCATCCTCAATTAATAATCATGAGTAGGTAGGTGGTGGAATTATATACACTTAAACGAAAAAAATATTTAAATATGCACCTATATTCAATGTGCGCTTATATACGAACTACGAAAGTATTTAAATTATACCATTAAAATTCCCCAAATATTAATTCAAATAAAATTTTTCGTATACCTTAACATCAAATTCAGTTATAGAAACTTAAAAACTAAATTCAAACTAGGTACGACTTGACCTACATTTAGTTAACTAATTACGCCCCTGTTAAGTCTATGTGTTTAACAATAAAATAATACATAAATAATTAATACTTCTAATAAAATATAGTTGTATAATATTACATTTAAAACCTACAGTAAAACCCAAACCCTAAACCCATCAGTACCAACCGAAAATACAGCTAATGACCTCAGTTGCCGAAGATTAAAAATAATATTCATTAATTAAAATATTAACCTTGGGTTGTTCGCAATGTCATCCACCATCATCGTAATGATATTTTCTTTCGGTATTCCGTTTTTTCGAACTATTTGGTATGCATGACATATGTCCGCCTAAGACAGTACATAATACATTATTACATAATTTAATATAATATTCTATAATCTATATAAACGATTTTGAGCGTATAGGACAATCTTAGTAATATATTTTCAAACTGTGTGGAGTTAAACATTTCTAGGGAAAAATAAATAAAATGAATACATATTTTTTTATATAGATAATGCAATGTGCACACTCATAGATTACATTAGGTCAGTGGTGTGGCCTGGGGAGGTGGTTTGGGCGCTTAAACCCCAATGACATTTTTTCACCTGATAAATGTACTTATTTTTCATATACGAAAACTGTAAAAATTGGTTAGTGTACACTTAACCCCCCTCCTCATTTCAAAATTCTGGCTACGTTACTATACTGGGTACCTACATAATTTAAAAAATAGAAGGACATCAGTGCTTATAAATTCTAAACATACTAATAATTTATGTAAACATTTTTCAAAATTACAACCATAGATGTATTTTTTACGGAGGTACTAACAATATGACTTATAAGTTATAATGGTACCAAAAAGTGGTAATGTCTGGTTTTTTTTGTTATGGTGTGAACAATGGATAAATGTAGAAAAAACCCACTAAATTATGGATATTTTAGATGCATGTGATATGGATTTTCACTCAAATACTAATAATTTCCTGTTGAAAATGTTGGCGACTACTAATTTCTATAGTAACAGTAGCAAATAGAGCGTTTCTTTTCAATAACGCTTAAAATAATATATAAATATATAATATAAACAACTTTTAATCTTTTGTCAGTACACTAGGAAGTGTGTATCTCTATTTTATATAGATGAAGTATTATTGAATACACTGGCCAAAATCAAAAAATTTATATCAAGTACATTAGGTACTTATATTATATAACAGCCAACAGAGTGGCCAACGTGCGTACGCATGTCATGATCCTGTCCAAGAGACATTAGTTAAAAATGATTAGATTGTATTGCATTATAGTCATAGGCGTGCACAAGTGGTATGCAGGAGTTCAGGGTATGCATCTGCATACCTGAAGCTCTTTGAGTGGCGAAAATCGATAATAGAAAAAAACATTTTTTTTTTTTGCGTGAGAAAAATAATTAATACGTATATTAAAATATTTATAATGATAAGAAATATGATTTAAAATTGAAAATGAGAGAAATTAAATCAGACTAACGGCAGTGACAACGTTTGATTCACGTATAAAATCATAATAAGGTGATTGCTATGCCAACCACCATCCGACGTATAAACATACCTATGACCAAGTGCTATTAGCAAATTGAAACATCCAATTATTAGTTATTAACTACTGTTAACCCCCCCAAGATTGGCCAGACTGCTGTCGGTAACATTTGGCCCTGTACGATGACAGGCCGGCTAATTAGTTAGTTGTGAACCAGATGTTGTCTGTGCTGTGTGTCTCTCTGTCGGCTTGTGCGAAGTGCGAGGCCGAAGAGTGACCATTGTTTTAATAAAAGTTATTAATTCTAAACGAAGTGTGTTGTTGTTATTTTATTTAACTAGTAAGTGTTTTGGCGATTGAAGAAGAGGCGATAACATAAGTCAGAAGTGGGATTAGATCTGAAGTGCGTAGTGCCGAAACGTGAAGTGTGACGGGTCACGTAACTGGTAATAACGTCGAGTTCGTTATTGTGGTTGACGGGTACGCCAAGGAGATTGAAAACGTTACCAGTTAATTGCGTGTCCACGTATCATTTTTGTGTCGTTGTTGTTGTTGTTATTGTTGATAACGTTCAACATGATGGGTGATAAGAACGCGAGTTCTGCAGTACCACAGGCACCAACTTATAATGAACTTTTCGCGCTTGTTGAGACCCTTCGACAACAGGTAGCCGCTATGGTAGTGTCGAGTAAGGAAACCTCGAACGCGGATGTGGCTATTGACAATCGCGTCAATCTGTGATGATTTTCGGGTGTTGCCAGATCTTGACAAAACCGTCGGTACCTTCGATGGACGTGAGTCTACCCATGCGTCGGCCGATTGGTTAGCCTCCGTCGAAGGGATCGCCGATTTAAACTGTAGGCCGTTCGCTTATCGCATTCAGTTCGTGCGTGCGAACGTGCAAGGAGTCACCCGTGATTGATTTGTCGGTCGATTGTTCGTAGATTGGTCAGATTTTAAAAGGCAGTTCAGTGCAACGTTCGTCCGTACCGTCCGAATGTCCGATCGCTGGGACGCTTTACGTACGCGACGCCAGCTGAAGGACGAACACTGTATGGATTATTTACAAGCCAAAGTCAGGTTGTGTCGTGACTTACTTATTTCGTTCGATGAAATACGGGACCACGTCATACAAGGATTGTACTCAAAAGAAGTCACCATGTATGCGATGAGTAGGACACACCGAGATGAAAACGAGTTGCTGACAGACCTCTTGGATTGGGAGAGAATGCACGCGTTGCGGAACGCCGCAAGACCGGCACAGGTAAAATCCAGGAAACTGTCAAAATTGTTGAGCCTCGACGTAGTCGGCCTGCTGCTGCTAGCAGTGACGAGAAGAAGTCATGGAGACGGATGGCGCCTGTTGCAGGAAAACCTGAGGAAGTCCAGGGAAAAGTTAGCGACGACGTTGAGCACGGCAGCTGTTTTTACTGCCATAAGATCGAACACCTGTCCGTGATTGTCAAGTGAGACGAAAATCTATTACGTGTTACCATTGTGGCGTGGCCGGACATTTGAAGTCAAACTGTCCAGACTTAGCACAAGTAAATGCCGTGTCAGGGGGCGGCGTGCTGAAGATAAATCCTAACCTGAAGGTTGGAGTGATCAATGGACAGCGCCCTAATAAACACTGGGAGTTCGTGTACACTCCTAAAATCCACAGTAGCTGTTAAGAGCGGATTGGGGATACGACCGTCCGAAAAGCGATTATACGGTGTGAGTAGCACAATCGTCCCATCGCTAGAAGCCGTCGGCGAATCTACCATTGAAATTATTATCGATGGGGTCAACGCAGGACCGGTAGGCGTCCTTGTGGTACCTGATGGGGCTCAGAGGCCTGACGTTATAGTTGGATGGAATTGGCTGGACTCGTCGACCGTTACTTACCGTAAGGTTGGTCATGATTTGATTATTGAAAAAGTATCTTCTGCCAACGAGCTAGTGGAGCCTTCGGTAATGACGCTGGGGAATGAATTTGATGTACTGTACGAGGTCGATGAAGAAGATGTTGATACAATGGTACCGCTTGTCCTGGAAGATTTTAAATTCATAGCTGAAGATGCCAGCTCGGTAGAGCGCGAAGAGCTAATGAATCTGGTCAACGAGTACCGTGGGTGTTTCGCCAAGGTACTGTTGGAGCTAGGATGCACACCACTGATGACCATGGACGTTAACGAAGTGCCTGGGAGCAGGCCCATGGTGTGTAGGCCTTACAAGACGTCGGCTGAAGACCGGAAGGAAATCGCCGAGATTGTCGGAAAGTGGAAGAAATGTGGTGTAGTAGAAGAAACGCAGTCGCCATACACCAGCCCAGTTTTACTTGTAAAGCAAAGTGGTGGTAAACACAGGTTGTGCGTCGACTATAGGCGATTGAACAAACAAATCCTACGACACCATTTTCCTCTGCCTGATATGGGTGAACAACTGGAGTCACTAGCCACGGCCAGCTTGTTCGCTCAGCTCGACCTGGCGAGTGGGTATCTGCAGATACCACTCACTCCTGAAGCAGCTGCAAAGACTACTTTCATCACTGCGGACACCACAGGACAGTTTTCACGGATGCCCTTCGGGTTATCGGGTGCCGTAGCCGAGTTCACTAGATTAATGCACGTGATGCTGGGGCCGCTCAGAGGTGATGTGGTTCGAAACTATCTAGATGATATGATTGTAGATACCGTAGGTTGGTCGGACATGTTGTTCAAACTGCGTCGTTTTTGACAGGCTGAGTTGTGCCAATTTGACACTCAAGCCGTCCAAGTGCTCGTTTGGAACCAAACGCATTGCATTTTTGGGGTTTGACGTTGAAGGTGGAATGATACAACCTGGAGAGGAAAAGACTCGCTGTATCGCTAAGTATCCGGAACCTAGTGATGCTCACGCGGAAGAAGATTTTTGGGTCTTACAGGGTTCTTTAGGCGATTCGTAAAGAATTATTCGAAGATAGCCAAACCACTGACAAGGCTTACAAAGAAGGATGTAAGGTTCGAGTGGAGTCCAGAAGCCGAAGAAGCTTTTCTGACCATGAAAAGGTTATTAACCGGACCACCAATCCAAGCCATGTTCAACCCCAAGTCCGGAGTGATAGAGTTACACACGGATGCGAGTGCGGTGGGCCTTGGGGCAATGTTGATGTAAGCCAGTAAGGAAAGTGAGCCCTTACACTTAGTCTATTGTGCTAATCGAACAACGGGTGAAGCCGAGTCCAGGTACCATTCGAGCAAACTGGAGCTGATGTGCATCGTCTGGGCTGTACGCAAGTTGAGGCAGTTCCTGTTGGGAGTGCGATTTACTGTGAATACTGATTGTCAAGTACTAGTGTACTTAAATTCGTCCAGAGGCACTAGTTCTCAGATAGCACGTTGGCACGACTCCCTACAAAAGTTTGACTTCGCAGTGAAATACAGGCCAGGGGTACGAATGGGCCATTTGGATGCACTTTCACGTGCACCAATGAAGTCGGAGGAAGGAGTGTTTGATGAACAACTGGATGTCTGTGTGGTACTCACTCTGGAAGAGAGGGTGCGGATGTGTCAAGCTTCTGATGCAGAGCTCTTAGATATCAAGAAAAAGGTTGAAGCGGAACAAGTGAGTGGAGGTGCTGGGATTCTGAGTGACTACGAGGTAGAAGACGGACTGTTGTATCGCAGATTCCATGGCAAGCTGCTATTCGTCTTCCTTGATCACCACTTGTGTCGACTTGGAGCTCCTGAAGGTCTAGAACGACCTGAATAGCAGTGAGAGTTAGGTGACCAGGAAGACCCCTTTTGACACATACATGGGTACAGGCTGCACTGAAGGTGACTGGGAAGTGCCTGAGGTGCTGCGGTTGGAGGTAAAGAAGCAGATGGAGGATGCAAAAGCAAAGGTTAAGGCGAGGTACGATCAACATAGGCATGACAACACCAGGTACGCCGTAGGAGAAGTTGTGGTAATGAGACGTGCTCCAACCTCTACGGGAGAGTCCACCAAGCTCCAAGACCGTTATAAGGGGCCTCTGGTAATAACAGAAGTCCTGTCTGGTGATGCGTACCGAGTTTAGCCACTAGAAGAAGGAGAGCGTACTCAACTACTGCGTCTGAAGAGGGTGATCGAATTGTTGACTATGACCAGGTGGAAGAGGACGGAACCGAAGAGGCTGAGGGTGAATCTGTTCAGAAGGAGAGTAGACCTTAACGGCAGCGGAAGCCGTCGGTGTGGGCAAAGGATTATGAGAACTAATAATTATAAATATTGAAATGCTGTTAAATTTTTCTATTTCTCTATGTCAGTTTGTACAGTATGTTCCTTTAGAACTTTAAGTGTTAAAAATATTGTAATGTTGTTAAATTTTTCTGTTTTTTTCTATGTCAGTTTGTACTGTATATTTCTTTTAGAACTTTAAGTGTTAAGAATATTGAAATAATGTCAATTTTCCTATTTTTATATGCAAGTTATGCAACTAACACGTTAAGAGTTCAAATATATTATAATAAGATGTTGTTTTATTTTTATTTTTAAATAAGTTTTTATTACAGTTATTAAGTAAGAATAACTTACCGCTGTGAAGTTAAGGAAAATTAAATTTGAATTGTTAAATGTTAAGTCTGTTGAGGACAACAGTAAGGTCAGGGCTGGTCGAGTGTTAACCCCACAAGGTTGGCCAGACTTCTATCGGTAACATTTGGCCCTGTACGGTGACACTGTGACAGGCCGGCTAATTAGTTGTGAACCAGACGTTGTCTGTGCTGTGTGTCTCTTTGTCAGCTTGAGCGAAGTGCGAAGCCGAAGAGTGGCCATTGTTTTAATAAAAGTTATTAATTCTAAACGAAGTGTGTTGTTCTTATTTTATTTAACCAGTAAGTGTTTTGGCGATTGAAGAAGAGGCGATAACACTACTAAGTATTTGCGAAATATATACTTTTGTTATTTTTCATGATATTTGTTACAATATTTTTGTAATTAAACTATAAGACTTTTCAATATTTGTGAATTGTGTAGGTAGTAGGTACCTATATAAATTATCAGAATTTTACATGATTAAAATAACTTTATTCAGGGCACATCTGTGGCAACTTTTGCATACCCTGAAAAAGAGGCTATGATTATAGTTACCTATTAAAAATAAAACTAATAAAAAGTGTTATATATTAATCATGTAAAAAAATAAAAATAAAAGTAATATTCAACATTAATTAGACCTTCCTCCTCAAAAAAAGAATGATAAAAGCAATATGCAATAACAATAATAACAATAATGAAATAAAATACTGGTTATGTGACTGATACCAAAATATACCAAATATATATACCAATGGTATTACTATATTATAAAGGTATTAGGTATTAATGTCTATAATATATTAATGTATAATATACACTGCTGTCAAATCAATACCACTATATTACCTATTAAACTAAATAATTTACACTTTCGATAAACTATAGTAATAAATATTTTTCGAGACCTGATGTCTGTAATTACGCCATCCATCCGAACCGGCTACCAAAACTACCCACTTCTTGCCATCGAAAAAATTATTTACACTTTCCGAATCGGTGAACTGTTTCCTGTAACTGTATGGCGCGTGAAAAGCAGATGATCCAATTGAAAATAATGCTAGTGATACGAAATTTAAAATTCCTGTAATAAAACAAATATCATCAGAGGTTAAAGTGGGAAAAAATTCCAGAGGGAAGTTATGTCTCCATATAGTTTTAAGCGTTCCATATATAATTTTATGTATAATGTCTAATGTATAAAATCCTAATTTGTTAAAGGGGACGCTTTTTAACCGCCGTTCAGAGGCAAGGGGACTGAGTCTTCCTGCGTCCCTCCCACTTTAAGTCTTTAACCCCTGAATATCATAGATTTATTTATTTTATGTTAATACACATAATTCGAAAAAATGTATTAGTTTATTTCTTTTAAAAATCAAACAAAACTATGCCTATTATTTAAAAATGTATTAAGTAAACGGGATATTTTTAATTTTAGATTTTAAGTGGAACGAACGATGAATGTTTTGGTTTTACATTTTTACAATTATGCCTGTTATTTCATTATTTGTTTATGCCAATTATTAGATACCGGAAAGATTAAAAATACTTCAATTTTTAACTATGAGGAATTGAGGACCTGTTGAAAATTTTATCATGTTGGTATCTATTTAGGTAAATCAACGATCGAAAATATTTTCGAGTAGGTACTTTTGAAGTTATTGGTAAAACAAAAACTTAATTTTTTTGCAACACCATTTATTTCCTTAATAATCATGCTTTTAATTAGAATTTAAAAATATATATTTATAATACCTTAATTTTTTATTTAATATTAATATAAATATTTTAAATTAAAAATAATAAGATTTTAGATTCTGAGTGGATCGATGAATGTGTTGATTTTACCATGATGTGTTTTTTTTTTGCGTCTGTCATCACGTTTTGGGGCAGTAAGGTGCTTCGACTTTTGACTTCAGTACCTCGATCAGAAAGTAAATCTAGTTGGTACTTAGGTCAAAAGTGAAAAACTAATAGGTACATTTCAAAATAATCGAGAAAAACAACCTAATAATTAAGGGAAAAACGGGAAATTTTACGCACACTCATTTTTCGACAAAATCGATTTTGATATTTGATGTAACTTTAAAAAAAATTACCATAGATACATGAAAATTTTCACCAAATGTTTATATAGGTATATTCTATCTATCATAAAATTTTCAAAAATGTTCGACTTAAGTTGAACTATTCATAGGCATTTGAAATTTTCGAACATTATTAGTTTTTTTAAAATTAATATCGATAAAAATTTATTTGTTAGACAGAAAAGCTTGAAAATTTAAAACAAGGCTCTTAACATATTGTTACAATAGCAGTTGAAAAATAAAATAAATTCATAGTCACTTTTTTTTTATAAGCATTCAAAGTTTGAATTTTGACAAAACACGTAAAAATCACGAAAATTCACAAATTATTTTAAGCTATAAATTCATAAAAAATTTTCTTTTTAAATCTAAGATTTGAAAATTTAATACAAGATTCCTTACAAGTTTTTCAATCTTTATCACAAAAAAAAAATTCCACCGGAAATTCAAATTAAATTTTTATGAGCATTTGAAATTTAAATTTTTACAACATTGGATTTTCACTTTTAGCGATTTCCTTATTTTGGTGTAACTCTGAAACAAATGACCGCAGATACTTGTAATTTTGACTGAATGTTTATATAGGCATTTTATATATTTGATAAAATTTTCAAAATATTTAAATTTTTTTTGAGCTGTTTACTGACATTTTAATATTTCAACATTTTTGGTTTTTTCTTCTATTATAAAAATTTATTTGTAGGGGTAGAAAAGCTTGAAAATTTAATAAAAGGCTTCTAACACATTTTAACAATAGCAGTTAAAAAATATTAAAAATACATAGGCACGATTCTTTGTTATAAGCATTTAAAGTTAAAATTTTGACAAAATACGTAAAAATTACGGCAATGTTCAAATTATCTTATTATATTGTTGTAAAAACTTCATACAAATTATAATTGTAATACTTAATACTTATAAATTTAACACTAGATTTATCATACGCTTACATTAATAAAAATTGAAAAAAAATTAGCATACACCAACATATATTATAAATAAGCGATTGAAGTTCAAATTTTGATATCATTAATTTATATAATAACGGTTTATATTATATTCTCAAATAATTATTTAGTTAATTTATTATCATTTGTAATATATATATTGTATAGGTAATAGCTTGAAATATTATTTCTTCTATTACAATTTTTTATACCTGTGCAATGGCATTTAAAAAATATTTAGGCTTATAGTATTAAGTTAATTAAAGGCATTTGAAATTTTGAAATTTTGAGTTTTTTTTTCTCTTTCTATAAATGTTGATAGAAAAAAAATGAATGCTCAAAAATTTAACATTGTGATCCTTTTAAATTTAAATCATACTTACATACTACATAGACCTCAAAATGTCAAAATACATATTATGAACATCTAGTACCTATTTTGTATTTACATTTCAAGTTAAATTGTTGGCCAAATTTAATATTTAAACAAATATTAACTATAATTTGATGTTATCTTATTGTGCCTAAGGACTTGAAACTCTTACCATTATTAGGTACCTACATATATTATTATTTATTTATTATAAAATGATATTTTCAAAATATTTAGACTAATTTTAAGAACTGAATTAGACTCGTTGTGACTCAACACACTCGACAACTATATAATATGTAGCAGAGCCACTTTCTTTGGTTTTCCTGTGTAGATAATATAGATATGTACTCAAAACAAAATTAAAATTATGATATAGAAAACCTGTTTTTATTTATTGTATTTGCAGTGGTTTCGAAAACATACTTATAAGTTATAACTTATAAGTATTTCTTGCAAGACAAAGATATTTTGATATATGGCGAAACTTTGCAGGGTTTTTAACTAACCATTTATGGACATGTGGCGGCATCCTCTCAAACAAAACTAACTAATAATTAATATTACTTAAATGTGTGTTCAATCAGTCTATAAAAGAGCTTTGATAAATTAATTTCGATACTTGTATAATCAGTATTATATTATCATTGTCGTGTTATATAGTATATATGCACTGGATTAATAGGATTGAGCAACCAATCACTCTCTTCCATTACGTGACGGTCGCATTTTATTTTTCTTAGATGAAAACCAGACCAACTTTATATTGTTGTAACCGTCGTCTAAAATCAATATGATCCTAAATAAAGTATAATTTAATTTAACGTTGTGCTCGGTTTCAATGTGTCAGAGCGCGTAGGTCCTATCATACGATATTACATAAATGTTGAGATTTGATGAGCTCGGTAAATGTTATGGATAAAAATAAATTTATGTTAAATTTATTGACATTTTTTCGCCTTTTTCAAAATCTTGTGACACCCTAATTTTTAATGTCTTAACATTCGTAGTAACTACATTTATCTAGGTAAAATTATTTAGGTAGTATTATTTTATGACTATATACATATTATACAGTCATACAAATAGTGGATAGATACATAGCCTATAGACTATAATAACCTACCAGCTACTGTAAATAAAATGTACTGTAAAATGTAAATCACACGGAAACATTTAGAAAAATAAAACACTGCTACTGTATTAAAACGGTGAGTGATCAATGTTACGTGTAATCTATAACATTACTTACTTATTGCCACGGCTTGAAATTATTTATTTATAAGATAAAAATGGATGTACGTTGATATTAAACTTATATTATTTTATACAAATTTAATAGCTTATTTTATGAATCACTTTTGGTTCAGAATGAAACAAGTAGTTTTAGTGCAAGTGATGATTAAAGATGAGCTTTTTACTTAGAATAATAACTAAGGGCTAAGGCATACACTAAAACTATAAAAAAATTATTGAAATCGTAATATCTTTGTAGGTGACTGCATAGTATACTTGCAGTGGTTGTTTAAAATATTTAATAAATTCAATTCATAAAACATTTAGAGAGTATAAAAATTGATCACGAATCATATCTATAGTTTATCTGAAGTTAGTGAGAATTAGTAAAAAAAAATACACCTAAAATAATGTTTAAAATGTATCTGCCGAATTTTAATGTTTTTAACGTCGCCGAAAAATATAATAGGTTTACCTACCTTTAAACATAACGTGGGCCCGATATTTATACCTATACAGAGTGTATCAATATATAAGTTTATTAAGTTTCAATGGTCAATGTGTTATTCTATACTTAATATACTTGATACCTATTACCAATAAAGTATATCCATTATCCAATAAATGTATATTTTCTACACTCTAACATAGTGCATGCACACACACGCCACACGAAGTACCTACACGAGTGCTCGGAGTGGAATTATTTAGTTCTAAACGCGTAAGTGCAAAACTGAATCTTAACGTCCAAGTTTATTTTACAATTTTTTTACTATTGGTTAGTTGCATATTATAATATTATTATGTTTTTAATTAGGTAGGTAAATTATCTAATTAAACTTAACGCTGCTTGGGATTGCACTGGATTTCAGGTAGGTATAATTATATTGCATTTGTGCGGCTCTAAGCCATTAAATGTCTTGATAAAAAACTCACCCATGTCGTCGTCGGAGCCGCAATCGCCTTGTTTACTCGATGTCTGACGATAATACGTAAATTATAATTTATGATATTAAAATATTGTTGGATAGATATACCGATGCGGTCTCTCGCTCCAGTTGCGGCGGCGCGGGATCAAACTACTAAATAATAATCGGCGACATATAGTTATTAATTATTATAAACAGTTTACAACATACAATAATATACGTCTTTGTAGTTTGTACACCTACAATGTCGTTGCCAGTCGTCCGGACGCGCCTATATATACAATGTTATACATACGTATTTGTAAATAGATATAATTATCTGGTATGAGTACAGATAATAATGCGAGTAGCATAATGATATAATATTATACCGTAAAGCTGTTGTAGATCGGCTGAAGAGCGTTTCGCAACATTAAAATAATATACTAAACTGTGTTGTTATAATAATATTTTCAACGAATACGACGATAATTGAAATAAAAACCGCCTATAATATCGAGTGTCGAGTGGTAGGTACGTCTCTGCAGTGCGCGATATAAGTCTACGAGACGACAAGTATATTTGTCTACACGCATATTATAGTATAATAAATAGTGCCTAGCTATTATACCTATGATGTGTCGTCTAATGTGGGTAATGGGTATACCTGCTCGCGTGATTGAATGTGTCGGTACTTCATAGGCGTGTCTAGACCTTTGACGCAGAGGGTGCAACCTGGTGCGAACCCAAGGGACTAATGGGCCCTAGTCCTCTTTTTTGAACAATTTTTCTTAATTCATGGTGCCACTTTAAATCGCAGAGGGTGCAGGTGCATACCCTGCACCCCCCGTGGACACGCCTATGCGGTACTTATAAATTGTCTACACATATTTATTTTATTTTAGAAATACCTTACATAATGTTATAGGCGCATATCGGCGCAATTGAACTGGCTCCTAAATACAGGTAGTCAATATTTTACCCTTGATTAGTACCTTTGAATTGGCTACCAAGAATTTGATCTTGAATTGGCTCCCAACCAGTTTTTTTCAAAAATATATTGGTTACCAAAATGTTGTTAATAATTTTTAGTTAGACATTATTTCCTAGATAGTTGACGTCAGTCACACTCAAAATAACCAAATTAAATGAGTATGGTTCTTAATTTTAACACCTGGTTTACATTCTATCGTTAGGTAAGATTCTAATATCCAACTACAAATTTCATTTATTGATTGTTGATAAGGATAACTATTATGAAATTTTTTAAACAATGTATTTGACACTATTTAGGCGGGCATTAAAAGAGAATAGTGTTAGGTACTTTAAAGTAGAAATTCAATAAAAAAAATCAGTAAGAAATAATTATATAATATATCGAAAACTATTCTATGAAGATTTGATTTTACTAAATAAACATTTAAAAATGTAAATTAAAATGAAGTAACTCTATATTAATATACAACTACTTAATAATGTGCTTCTCAACATCAAAACAAACTTTGATAAAAAAAACTGTAAATTGGTCAACCAGTACTTTATAGATATATCGTACATTATTACATTATTCAAGATGTGTATTGTGTTTATTATATTATATTATTATCTAAAATTTTAGAAGTTTAAATTTTATTAGGTAAGTATGTTAGATTTTATAATTAATATCCTAACTACCCGACTGATGGTAACTAGTTATAGTTGGATTAATCCTTTAAAATTAATAATAAATAATCTCATTAAATTGTACTTAATAATATTAATATTTGACGTAGGTATATTTAAAAAGTTTTTAAAAAATTTATCGAGATACCAATTATTAAAAATAACACTTATAAACTGCAATAACATAATAATATAACAAATAATGTAAGTCTTGTAAGTAGGTACTTTTAATGTAAGTTTGCAAGATTTTATTTTGGTTAGGTTAGTTTAATACCTACCAATTTTGGTATCAAAATGAGAAATAAATCAAGTAAATCATTTATAATTAATTATAATTAATAATAGTTTATTTCACTAAACTTATGAGCTATAGGCTGATCCACATTACTAAAACATAGATTATGTACTTATTATAAATTATATAATTTATAAAAATATAGATTAGCTCTTACAACTATTATATAAAAAAAAAACAACCAAATGTTTGGTGAGCTACCTATTTAAAATAACGGTATATCCCTCGTAGCACAAGGTGTCCTTAAGGATTCTTTACGGAGTCCTTGTCAGGAAAGTAGGGACTCCTAATAGATTCCCATGACTGTCCCCATAATCTTTGAATGCAAGCCACAAGGATACCAATTCAGGAGTTCTTTGTGGGATAGCTGTAGAACTCCTAGGGAGTCCTTCGTGGGATAGCCGTAGGACTCCTATGAAGGATGCATAAAGGAATCCTTTAAAAGAAGCATATAATAGCAATATTAAAATTATAATTTGTGTATTGTGAATTTGTGCTACAACGTACAATACTATTTGATGCTTCTTATTTATCAACTCTGTAATGTATTAACATTAAATTAAATATTTTTAGTTTGAAAAACAATTAAAAATGTATATTTGTCAAAACTTTCATTTTATTAATTTTATAATAAAAATAAACAACTATAAATTCATTCTAATTTTTTTTTTAATCTCTTTTGAGTGACGTAAGAAGCTTGTTATTTGTGTATTTATTGCATCAGGGGTAGTGGATGGAAACTTTTTTTGAACAGTATCTGTAAAATATAATAATGTGTATAAATATTTTATGTTAATAAATATCAAGTTGAATACAACCATAAGATACAATCACATCCTTATGATATATTATTAAGACTTTATAATATTATAAGTTATAACACTTCTACAGCAACCTTTGTGGCATAAACCCTAATAAGATTCTACTCTTTCTAATAACCGGTAGGCATGATAAATTTATAAAGAAATGCACAACTCATCATTTAAAAATGTTTCATTTTATTTACTTTTCAACTCCGAAAATATCTCTTAAATTACTGGGATTTTAAAGTTAGTGGTACTTGGTGACTGATACCACTGAAATTATATTGAGTACCTAATAGTAATTCTGTGCAATTATCTATGCTGCATTAATTAATCCCGCGTTTCAAAAAACCCACATAATTTTTGTAAAAAAATTTTAAGTTAGTAATTCATTTAAACGTTTAACAAAAACATAATATATGTGGGATTAACTTCTACAAATATATATGATATATATTTTTAATTAATAACTGTTAAATTTTAAAATACATAAAAAATAAAACAGAATTTAATTGTTTACACGCAAATTATATATCAATAATAGTAAATCCTTGTGGGACACCTATACAACATTGTTGAAATTATAAAAATGATGGTCGTTATATAAATGCCGACTAAAGTTTAAATATTATAACCAACATTACTTGCCTAAAATATATTGATACAAAGCCAATTTTCTTTTTATCATTGTTATTTCTTTTTTTTTCCAGTGAAATTAATTTCACAGCCCAACTCATCTGTTATAGTGTGTTCTAAAATTCTCTTCAATAGTAATGTGTAATCTTGCCCGCCTTAATGTTTATATTGAGTACACTGTACATAAAATAAAAACCATGTTATACAATATTATAGAAGCGATCAAATTTTTATAATATTGACATAAGAGGTTGCAATTAAACTTATAATTAAAATAACTTAATCTTACTAAGTTTCCAACAAATGTTCTATTTTTCAACTCATTTTCTAATTTTTTTAATTGGTTTTCATTAGCACCTGGTAATAACTTTTTATACTTTGAAGAAAAAGTTGAGTCATCTTCTTGGTGGTCTTCATTGTTGCTTTTCTCTCGAGAAGTTCATCAAGTTTGCTAATTATGTTAGCTTGGCCCCGCAAAAGTGTTTGAAAATATTCTGAATAGTGAAAATAAAAGCACAATTAATATTGATTAAAACAACATATTAATTTAATAATAAATTATTATTAATAATAATAATAATAAATAAATAATAATAATAAATATTAATAATAATTAATTATTTTAATTATTTATTAATAATAAATAATATTAATAATAAATTATTAAATTAAATTAACTATAAATTTAAAAAAATACTAATGTTAGATGTAGATACTAGTGTTTTGATCAATGTGTTTCGTTGAAGTCCCTTCTGTTTTATGGTGGTTTTGAACAATTTGTGATTCATGTTCTAAATTATAAAGACTATAATACATTTGGGTTATTAAAATAAAATTAAAAAGTCTTATAATTTTACCAGTTCCTCCACCACTGAGAATGTTACATTGAGTTGATGAAGGAAGTTTTTTAAATACTGGTGATTGATAAAACATTTCAGGACTTACACCTTATATTGACAATAAAATAATGGTATTAAAATATAATGTAACAATTTCATATTTTAAAATCAGTTATTATAAGTTACTATGTTGGTCATAATTCTCCTCCTTGTCTGAAGCTACATCATTTTTAGGACTAACAATGTAATTACTAATTCTTGTTCCTAGAACAAAACATTAGAATATTAATTATCACTACCATGTATATTTTTTTAAATCATAGGAAAAAAAGTATTCATAAATATGAATTTACCAAAGTTGTTATCATTTATTGCATGAAAATAATTTGGAGAGCTTGATGAGTGTCTGCCATGAGTTAGAGGAGAATATTGGACGAGAATAAGACCTGAATATGAAATAAAATAAATTTTTAAGGAATTGATGTGTTAAATGTGTTACGAAGACTAGCTTCAGCATCTTTTAGTAATCCAGTGGGAGATTTAGATTTTTTATTGAAAATCAGTTCTGAATCTAGTAAAATATAATGCAGAAATTACAATCAAACCTATATTTTAGGAAAACATCCAAGTTATTAAAGTTATTACAATGTCTTTTATTATTTTCAATTAAGACTTTAGTTAGTGATTGATATTTTTAAAATTCAGAAGTTTATTTAATGGAAATAAAATCTGAACCTATTATAATTTATAAAAACAATTATTTTATTATATTTGAATTTACCGAAACAATCAACATTTTTCTTAAATAGTTTCTTTTTTGATTTCACTTCTGTAGAGCAACTCTGATCAAAAGAAGATACTGAAAAAAATAGTTATTTAATTAAAATAATGTAAATTAAACTGTATAATAATAATAGTAAATCAAACAAAATTATGTACCAATAATTTACAAATAATTGTAGTCTAAAAGTTTAAAATAAACTTGCCTTCATTAGAAGTTATTTTAGGTAACAGTTTTCTTTTATGATCTAAGTAATAAAAATTATTATAATATATTATATAACTAGTGAACAGCACTAAATAAAACATACTTAATCATTTTATAAAAAGCTATTCAATCTAATAAAACTCCTGAATTCTGTGGTTTCGGTTTTTCATGGCATTAGGATATGGTGGTATATTTGTAGGAGATGACGATAATTATTTTATTTTTGGTCTTTTTAATATAAATTAAAATGTTGTTATTAAAAAAAAAAAATTAAGTACCTATTTTTAAATGATGGTGAACATAAACATTTAACAAAATTGAATAATCATTCACAACTGCTCAAATGTCTTGACAAATATAATACATACCTAGGCTATCATGAGGTGGACTATATTTTTCTTTTGTTTTTTTAGCTCTGATTTTCCGTGTTTTATTTTAAGTACCTATGTTCTGCATCTGATGTTGTAATGGAAGAAAAATTATATTGTACAATTTGATTCAGTTTTTCTATTCCTCTCTCATAAGTAACTACAAATTGAAATAACCAAACACATTTAACTAAACTATAAAAATATACAATTATAATGTCATAATAAAAATGAGTTAGAAGTTTAAACTATCAGCTGTACATTAATAAGGTTATTTTTATGGACCTATTGCACTTTACCAGTCCATACAAATTTTTCGATTTTTTACTTATATTAAATTGTTGAAATTTGTGATTGTGTGTTTTTTACGCATACCCACCAATGATATAGTTTAAGTATAGAGAGCAAGTTACAGTACCTACGACAAGTAGTCGCTCGGAGCCTGCCGACTCAACGCCCAATTATAGTAACATATCGGTAATTATATATTTATATTGCTAACATCCAAAAGGCTATAACATTGAAACTAAGTCTGGCCAACAAATTCTGATTGTATCATTGTTATTAAATAGTTAATATGGATAAGTTCCGAAAAAAAAAAATCAAAAATTTACATGGGGTAGTAAATTTCAGCGATTTTTATTAATTAAAAAAAAAAAAATAGCATAGGTAATTACTTATTACTTAATCTAGTATTGTTCGATATCAATTCAGGGCTATGATTTGTATGCAATAAAAAATTGGAAAATATGCATTTTATTTACCAAAATATGCAAAAATATGCATTTTAATTTCTATCTTAGATTTTATATTGACCGACATACTTTTATTAATTGTGTTTATCTTTCTCCGTCAAACTATTCAATCTTTAATCGCATACCTATTGTACCATAGGATTGTTTAAATAAAAATAAAATTTTTGTTTGACAAACAAACCAAGTTTTACACTTTAATCAGTAGAGCTAGAATTAAATATGAAATATTAATATTTTTTTTATTAATTTGCATTTTATTAAAAAATAATTATTGCAAAGCGATTACAAAAAATATTAGTTACGAAATATACTATAAAACATGCATTTTTCGCATTCTTATAATCGAAATATGCAATAATATTCATTTTATTCAATATATGCATTAATATGCATTTTATCCAAAATATGCAAAAACATGCAAAATAAAAACACCACCATTCATCTCATCATGAGGTGATTCGTGGACATTACTGACAAAATCAATAATCAGAAGTCGCAAAAAAAACATGCTGTTGCATACAAATCCTAGCCTCGGATATCATATATTTACATATATTAATTATAGTATCATAATTAATATATAATATAATATATATATCATTAATTATATAACAAAGCAACTGAGATAACGATAATAAATTAATAACGGGTCGGCTTGGCCGCACCGGGCATCATTAAGTTAGTCCGCGGTTGCTATCTCTATGGAACTTGTGTCTTTCAATAATTATAAATCTGTTATACTGTTATGTGTTCATTATTTAATTTATAAAATAAAAATAGAATTTAATATAACTAAAAAGGCGTACTAAGTGTAAGAGTTAGTAAGAGACTAGTATTCCCGCTAAGTGCGACCGCAACAAGCATTGTAGTATAAATATTATGTTATTAATTATATTAGTAGGTATTTAATACTTATTACTTATCAGTATAAATTTAAATTTTACAAGCCACTTGATCCTAAAATATTTATAACATCAACAATATCCCATGTAGATTGAGGATCAATCATATGACGGACAGCTAACTTCATTTCCTTTTCCTTCTCAATATGGTTAGGATATTTACACTTTAATTCACCATTAATTCTTCCTACCCACTTTCTCAGTAAAAGTTGAATACCATCACTGAATTCGGCAATGAAATAAATTCTAGAATGTGCAATAATATTATAATCTTATTATTATTATTTGAAATTAAAATTAAGATTAATCGAGTAAACTGAATGCACCCTATTATAATATATATGTATAATTGTTCAAGTAAGGAAGTTTAGAAGTGATTAAAAATTACATTTTGGCATTATAAACCAATTATATACATATATATATATTAATATAACCAGAAAAGTGTAGTGTTTCAACTTGTACATATTATTGTACAATTATTATTGTTCAATTTAAATTAATATGCAATAAAAAGTATAGATTGGTATTTTTTTCTTTCGTTCAATTACTGCATGCAATGCTAAAAATCATATCTAATATCTTTAAAAAAATGTAATGAACAAATAATTTAGAAAATCTTCAGTTTTTCTTTTTTATTTAAAATTTTGAAGGATCATAGATTCAAAAGCTGAAATAGTCATTGGAAATCATGCGTATCTATACCTACTAGCTATAAAGCTGCTACCAATTATTAATTTATCTTTGACTTTTGTTATTTGTTTAAATTTTATCTTATAATACTCGGAATTTTAAGTAATTTTGTAATGCACCTTTTTTATTACTGATGATTAGAGTGAAGATTTGTATGTATTTGCATATTTATTCTGGTTGATCGCATGATATGCTAAGTGAGCACAAAATTTGTTTCATGACATAACAATTTAAAAAATGAAACTTTGTTAGTGCATATTTCGTAATTTTTCTATTTTAAGGGCTTATTCTACAATTTTAATTGCATATTCCATATTTTCGTGCATATTTCGATGTTTTTTGAAAAAAAAAAATTATATTTTTATAGTTTTGATTGTTTCGGTTAATATCAAAATATCAAAATATAGGTAAGTACATTTATTTTAGGAGACATTTTTGATATAAATTGATTCCTTTTTTTATATGTAAATTAAAGCTACCTGAAAATAGTAAAAGTGGAAAAAATAAAGAAAAGTGTTTTTAGTATTGTTCCATAATTTTTTTTTATAATATATTGTATTAATTAAATGTTCCAAAAATGAATTCTTTTATTTTCCATGCATATTTTAACATTTTAATGCATATATTTATGCATATTTAAGATTTTTTAGCGCATATTTGATTGATTTTTAATGCATATAAATCCGTGCTCTACTGATGATCATGTTTTAAGACAAATGACATTTCTACTGATCAACACCAAATGTTTATTTAAAATTATGTCATGCACGAAGAAGTTCCGATTTCTTTAGAGAAAGACATAAATCAACCCAGGGAATTTAATTATGTATGTTATTATACTTCTCTTGTTTTTATCTTTGTTCATATGCTTACATGTAGGTAAAAATTAATACCTATAATATTTATACCTATTTAGGAATTTGATCAGTTTGATAATGATGCCGGAATTGAAATTATACTACCACCTTCATCTGAACCTGCTAATCACTAAGTAAGAATATTTTTTGTTGTAATTTAGTTTGAGTTTATACATAATACATTTAATATATACATATATAATATGTATATGTATACATTGAATATATATATATATATATATACAATTAATATATATCATAATACATTTTACCAAGGTCTATTATCTTTGGTATAAACATTTTAATGACTCAAGAACTACTCATTAACATTTTGATTTAGATAAATAAAAAAATAAAATGTACAAAACAATCATCCGCTATATAATTTACAGTAAAGTGTCAGGTTGGGTTACATAGTACAATATATAGATTTTGGTTTAATACATTTTAAATAATTTTTTTTTTTTAATGTTGACAGTAAAAATTAAATTTACTTTTAAATTTTACCTATGTATATTTATTTTCACTTTCAGATAAATCTTTATGTTACGCATCAGATATTAAACCCCAAAACATGTCAAATATTTTCAAATCACATCTAGCATCCTGGGCTACCAAAGAAAATATTACTTTAAAGGCTATGGATGGTTTGCTGAAAATACTCAAAAGACATGGTGGTTTTTATGTATTATTAATATAAATAATAACATAAACGTTATTTAAATATTTAATAATAATAATATATTAATAATAATATTTAATAATATTTAAATAGAGCATTTTATCATGTGCCTATAGAAAATAATAATTTAAAAATTTGATTTGTCGGTCGATAAATATTTGTTTTTTACATTAATAAAACAAAATTAATTACCTAGCTATGTTGAAAAATAATTTTGTGTAAAAAACATCACTTTCCTAAATTTCTTTTTAATTATTAAGAAAAGTATAAACAATTCAAATTTTATCTTTGATTATTTGGTATTTTTAAAAAAAAAAACTGGTTTGAATTCCTACTTGTAACTTTAAAACAAATTTGAACATTTTTATTTTTTTAAATTGACTTAAAAAATGTAAAAATGTTGAAAGAATTTTATTTGAATACTTAGGGATGTTAGTCTTAGTATGTAAGAATATATGACAGTGAATTAAAAAATTATATTTATATATCTTTATTTTAGTACAACTGGTAGTGTTATAGAAATGTTTTGTGCTGGATCGTGTTACACTCAAGTAAAATAATAATGAATCTTATGTGATGAAAATTTGTGGAATATTGAAGATAAAAATGTAAATTGTGCTTAACCGTGAGTCACCCTTGGGCTTCTTTAGAATCTCATTCGGGCTTGCTAATACCAACTTATACGTATTATTAGTTATAGCTTATAAATTTATAATACTATTAGAGTAGATAAGACTTAAGTATAGCATACATTTTTAATGAATAATTGATAACTAGACAATATTGTTCTAACACATTTGGTCAAGTACTAGATGTTCTGAAAATCTTGATTAACAAATAATACTAAATTGTTTGGGCATTACATTAAGTAATATAATATTTTGTTCCTATAATATACAAATATTAGTTAATCAACATTCTATCCCCTCACAATTATTCAATTTTAAATATATAAACATATTTGAAATTTTGAACTCATCGACATTTTCTCTAGGTTTTTCAATATGATTGAAATAATTAAATAATGTTTTAGTTACTTAAAAGAAACTTAGTTTAATTACTTTCTAAATTTGAAAATATCAAATAAGTACTGTAACACAACGTTAATTGGAATATCAAAAATTGATTCCCAAAATAACCTAAAAAAAGAGGTAGATAGCAAAATCTTTTAACAGAATTAAAATCTATTAATTTTAAGCATTAAGTAAGTCTATATTTGTCGAGCTTTTTGCAATTAAATATGGTGAGTCTAACTACCGAACACAAATATGTACTTAAGGTTTAACAACATTAATAAAAAACAACTAACTATTTATATATTAACGCATAAAAATGTAACAAACAATATTCACTTTATGATACAAACAACACTAGATAATCCATATATTAATTTATTATAATTAAACAATTTTCATATAAACAATTTCAGAACCTTTTAAATATATATAAAAAAAAATACATTTTATCATTATATTTATATAGGAATATTTTATACAGAATGACTTATCTCATTAGTTTTTACAGAATTGATAATTATTATATAAGTAATATTAAAAAGTTTTTACCACACATAATGTATTTCAATAGTCAATAAGTTCTTTGTTAAATTAAAAATTATCATAATATATTTTTAGTGTGATATAGTTTTTTCATTAAAATAATTGTTACAAAGACGTAACATTATACATAATACAAGAAACAGTCAAAACACCTCTCAAAAATCAAACTAACATTTTATAATACCTAATGTAATATATTTACAATGTAGAACAATCTAAAATATAACATAATATACCTATAACCAATAAAAAAATGAATCATAATGATAATTCTCAACAGAGGTTGAGAATAATTCACATTTCTAACTCTCACTTCACAAAAATTATATTGAAAAATCCATGAGAAAAAAAATATTAAAATAAATAATGTTTATAAATAACAAAAATTATAACACCTTAAATTATTTCACTGGTGGATTGAATTAAAGTAATAATAACAATTATAATAAATATTATATCTTGACAAGATTCATTTTTCAAATAATTGTTACAATAAAATATTGAATATTTGTGCAAATTCATTGTTTAAGAACACGCTACACGACTATTTGTCGTCTCCGTCTTACAAGTGTATAACATTGCAAGTTTATGCTCAGGAGATCACGTTTGGCTCAATTAGTTTAAAAATTAGAGTGAATCAAACTATTATGAAACTTGAGGGTAAGACATTATCTGTTTGTGTGTGAGTTTTTTACGATAACTTAGTTTTTAAGTGAGTTGTGAGTATTTTTAATTTACGCTCTTATATACATGCATAACTTGCTACAAAATTGAACTATTGTAAAAAAATCCCACATACAAACACAGATAATGTTCTCTTACTATCAAGTTTCGTAATAGGCCAACTCACTCTAATTTTTGAACTAATGGAATTAAAAGTAATCTGCTAACTGCAGTGTACATTTGCTATGTTACGCGCTTGTAGACGGAGACAGAAAATATGTGTGTAGCGTCCTCTTAAAATATTCTATCATTTAAAGTTTAAACTATTGCTAAATTTTGAATATTGAAATTGCACATAAATATAATCTAATATAAATATAGATTCATTATTTACCACATATTGACATTGTATTAATTTTATTTTTACAGGTTTGAAACCTAAAACATTTATATTTATACTAAAAATATAAACATAAAGTAACCTTGCATCCAATTCTTATGATAACTCACTTAGTGTTAATAACCAGGGGAAATTTGTATTAAATTCATATTTTATATATCAATAAAATAATCCTAATGTACATAATCATTTAGAAAAATGTATTATTGTACTTTATTCATATTCTGAAGAATTATTTTGGTTGTTACATTTATTTAACAATATATTCTATACTTCGCTATGGATAAATTGTTTAAAAATATAATTGATGTATATATAGTTATTATATTTATATATATTTAAATTTTACATAAAACTCAATGATAATACATATTTATTTGATAAAAAGAAACCTGTTAACAAATATATTTGTATCTATCTAATTCACAATAGATTTAATTTAGAGTATTAAACAATAAAATAATGGAAATTAATTATTAAACGTTGAAGGAATAACAATAAGAATTGTATAACATGAAACCTTAAAACAATTCAAATAAAATACTAAAATTAAAATTAAAATAAAATAAAATAATAATTATGACATAGGTATTTTAATTATTTTAAATGGTTATGTTTATATATGTTAGCATATATAATATAACAGTAATTAGTGTTGGAACCAATTATGCTTGCTAGTTTTATCAAAAAAATGTGTTTCACATTTGTAAAAAGGGTTTGGAACCTGAATATCCGAAACTAGCAATAAAAAATATTTTAATCTTTATGATTGTTAAACATACCTATATGAAAAAGTTAAATATTCAAACATAAATAATTACTTGATTACTCTTAAAAAACTAGAACATTCTTAGATATTTATTGTTACTCAGACCAAAATTTTAATTAATGTGACTTATATAGCTAAAAATAGAGTTTTCTAAAAAATAAATAAACCCATTATTAATAATTTAACCTAATAATGATAAATATTTTCAATCTAGAAACTATTAAATCATAACATTTAAGATTAGGTTTTAATTAAAAATAAATATGCATAACAGCCTTAAATACTGAATTAATTAAAAAAAAAAAAAAATGAAAATACCACAAAGTATTGATAGTTGTAACTGAATAAAAAAATCCTAATATGTAGTATTTTGCGATGAAAATAAAGTAGAATTTTAATTAATACCAATACACAGAACAATTTAGATTCCAAGCACCTAATACCATATTTTACTTATCATTTTAGTTTATTATATAATTGTACTATGCCATGCATATAGCATTATTTTCTAAAAAAAATTATATAAAATTAAAATTATGAATACTAGGCTTATACATCAATAATAGGTTATTTTTATGAAATTAATTAATTAATAATAATCTTTTCAAAATTCTTTTTAATAATTTTGAAAAAACAAAAATTTAATAATGTTAATTTTAAACTAAATTAACAACATATTCATAGGTTATATTCTATAAAATAGTATACTATATAATATATTTAAAAATAGTCAAATCTACATCGAAAAAACAGAATCTACTGAGTCTTAAAGGTATGTTATTGCCTGGACACTTTAGTATATTAAATTTATTGTTCTGCTACTAAACATTATATCAACATTTTAGATTAATGACAGTTAACAAAAGTAGGTGGAGTTATACATCTTATAAGACTCTGTGACAAGGCAATAACTAACAATTATGATCTTAAATAACTATAAATTTATGATTAAATTTCAAGAATTGTTTTGTCTATCGTTTTTAAACATACGCAAGTGTATACAGAATATGTTACAATGAAAATATTTTTTGATAGGTTTTTTGCTATCAATGTATTTATTTTCTACAAAAACATGAAACAATGGTTCATACAAATGATTTTCATCATTTATAAATAAATATAAATAAAATATATAAACAGCAATATTTAAGAAAAAGTATAGATAATTTTAATATCTATTAAGTCCTTATTAAAATATTTTGATCGCACCAATGGAAAATAATAAGAAATTTAATATGTAATAAATGGATTAATAACAACATATACAGGTTTAATATTATAAATATCACATTTCTTTCTTAACCATTCAGGCAAAGCTTCTTCGTTTAATGCATTATCATTAGACTCTTTATTATCCATAACATTAACTCCGTTCAATTGTTGATGTCTTGAAGTACCTTCTCCAAACTTGTTATTTTCCAAAATGTTTGTTTTATCCAATTTTTGAAGATTTAAAGTGTCAATATCACCAGAAACTTTGTTTTTCAATTTATCTTTAGTATTAGACCCATTATTTGTTTTACTAACTGCAATAGTCATAGATTCATCATCAGACTTCAAAACTTTAAGTCTCTTGGATTTATTATTGGACCGTCTCACATATGATGATTTCTGCTCTGATGATGTCAATGCATTATTTGGCTTAGATTTTGAATCACGTTTCATTTTAGGATTACTTTTAGTTGTCTTTACCTTAGATGTACTTAACTTACTCTTTTTATTAGAAGTTTTAATATCAATTATTTCTTCCTTATGTATTTTAGATTTTGGCTTTTTATCTTGATCTTCTTTTATTTGTAATAAATTGTATTCTTTTTTGATGGGAAGGTCATTTTCAAAATCTTTCAAAGGTTTAATGGGCATATTTTTGATGATGACAATATCAGGACTGAATAAACTTTTACGGTCTTTTTCGTATATTTTTTTATAGTCCAAAGTTTTCATTACTGAGCCCGAGAGACAAGATGATTTATTTTTAATATTGCCAACATCTTTATCATTATAACCACTAGTAGAAGCAACATGAGAAGTTTTAATTAATACCACATTTGAGTTATTACCAGCAACTGCAAGACAATTTTTTTTTTCATTGTGTGGCATACTTTCAACATTATTTGAAAGTTGTTTAAATTCATTTGTTTGTAAACGGTCTTTTGTGTTATGATTCTCCGCTAGCGTTTCTACGGAACTGGAAGTATCCAATGATTTAGTATTTTTGGTAGTGGAAACTATTGTCTCAGGCTTTTTAGTATAGCTAGAAAATAAAGAGCCATTCAGAGCCAATGAAATACTTTTATCATTTTGAATTTCTGTAGAGCTACTCGGGTTACTTGTAGATACATTATTCAAAGTATTTTGTACTTTCAGTTTTTTACTTTTTTTGTATGCTTTATCTATACAGGTTTTAATTTTATTGGTTTTCGTTTTATTTTTTGAACCATGATTTCGTTTATTGCTACTTGGCAACCATTCTTCTTCTTTTTCTTCTTCTTTAAGAGAAGTTTTATGCACTTTTCGACTTTTATTTTTCAAGATATTTACCTTTTTAGAACTTTTGAAACGTGTTGTTTCATTTGTTTCAATAGTTGGTTGTATTTTATTTTCTGTTAAGCTTTTTTGAACTTCCAATTTATCATGTTCAATATTAACCAAGCTTTCTAAAAGTTTTAAACTGTTATGCATTTTATATTCTTCCTCCAGCTTAAGTGGATCGGTATTTTGGTCTCCGTTTTGTTCTATGAGACATTTAGTAGTTTGAATTTCATTAGTAGCACACACATTGCCAACATTAATGTCATCACTTTCAAAATCATCAACAAAATTAAAATTTGTTTGTATTGTCAAAGCTAAGGACATAATAGCTTCTGTAGTTTTTTCATCATCTTCCATAATTGCTGATGAATGAGCTGAATTCACATTATCATCAGTGTGCATATTATTAAACAATGGTAAATCATCATTTGTAGGTTCTACATATAAGTTGTCTATTTGTAGTGTTGGCCTGTAATTATGAAATGATGAGGCTTCAATTTTATTGGCAGTAGTATTTTTAATATTTTCTCCTTCAACCATTAACAGAGAATTTGAATCATTTTCAGAATTATTGCTCAATATATATGATTGAATTGCTTTATCTGATTCAGTTGAATTATTGTTTGCTTCTGATAAACATGGAATTTGAGTCAATTTAGAAGATCCTTGTAACAAAATATTATCATTGTAGCATGATCTTACAGCACCAGGATCTGAAACAATTAAAAATATAATATTCATAAATAGCTAAATAGCAAGATAGCTGTAGGAATTTTTTTTAGTAATTATTAAGACTACATAATATTTTGGGGAATAAAGCAATCTTTATTTGAGTTTAAGTGAAAAGCATTTACATTTAAGTATACTTACTTAAGACACATATTAAATATTAGCCCAAAATAACTGTGGTTAGTTAATTTTATAGGGGTATTTAAAATTTAAAAATTTATATAATCTATAAAATATTGATTTTACTTTTATGTACACTTAATAATAATATAAATTGTCAATTTTTTTTATTTATAACTATGGTTATAGACACAATTACAATATTCCAAAACAAATGAAAAAAATATGTTTATTTAAAATAGTTAAGAAGTAATTTAAATTTAAAATAATTTTGATTTGTATCAATCAATATGAAATATTAAATAATTTCATGATTTTTTTAAATATAAAATCAATGGAAAAATATTTATCATAAAGTAAGATAAATAGTTTTCGTTGATTACAAAGAACTTATTTATAAATTTAAATAAACTAGAATAATTTTAGGTTTATCACTTATAAGCAAAATGTATATTATATTCATTTAAATGGAACCAGTTTATATTTTTAAATAATTCATAGATTAGGCGAATAATAGTATAGTACTTACTTAAATTATTTGTCAATGAAAAACAATTTAAAGCACATTGAGTTCTTTTAATATTTTCCATTGAATTTTTAATAATGAACTGGCAAAGGTATTCATAAGCACCTCCAACAATACCTTCAATAAAATTTTGGTGTTCAAATTCAAAGTGAGATCTAAAAAAACACACAAAAAAAAAAAAATGTAAATCAACAACATTTAATATAATCAAGAAGATTAATTATTTTATTATAATATAATAATAATTTAATTTTCTGTAATTCAACATTTTCAGAAACTTAATATATTTCAGAAAATTAGAAAATTTAATTAAGACTATTTTTTTCTTATTTTTCTTTTTAAAAGTATTTTCTATAAATTTAATTTTGACAGTGTAATAAAATGTTAATCATAATATTTTTGTTTGAATTTTCAAAAACTTAATATATTTCAGAAAATTAGAAAATTTAATTAAGACTATTTTTTTCTTATTTTTCTTTTTAAAAATATTTTCTATAAATTTAATTTTGCGGTGTAATAAAATGTTAATCATAATATTTTTGTTTGAATTGTACTATATAATATACAAAATAATTTTTTTTATAATTTTATATTAATCTTATATTAAATAATAATTAAGTCATTTAACCCCTGTATTTACTCTAAACCTCATTTAGTATCAATAATTATTATTTATAAAAACCTATTATATGTATCATTACTAACTCATTGTGAAAAAAAAAAAAAGAAAAGATTTTAGATAACTATTTTAAGTCAATATAAAAAAAAAAACACAATTAAATTTAAATAGGCGAGTACTACAAAATGTAGTTATTTTACAAGTGAACATAATTATATAAATTATAGTTCAACAATTTATTAATAAACATTAATATTAATAGCTTAACATTAGATACTACAATGAATAACTTTTTATAATGAAATACTCTCTTGCAACAAATCTGAAACCTTCAATAAACAATTTATTTCAAATTTTGAATGTCTTTGTTAGTTTAAAGCTGTTTGCTCCTCTTCAGAATACAATTTAGAAAATCTAAAAGCCTAAAAAGTTTTTTACATTGGTTATTTATGATTTCAATTTTTTTAGTCTTCGTTAGGAGCAAACAAATTAGAGCTGTCATAAGGTATGCAGTCTACCGGTGAATTTATGAATATAGTATGTAATATGTAGTGTTCAAATTATTCACTAAAAAATGAATTCGTTCAAGTTCACTTCTTAAAAAAGGAACTTGTTCATGTTTTTTTTCAAAAAACGCATTCATGTTCACATTTTTTGAAAAATTAACGTGTTCATTAAATGGTTGTTCATCTAATTGTTTGTTTATGAATAGTTTACCAGCAGTCAGAGTACGGCATTATTCAAATGAAATTTTATATAGATATCATTTTATTTAAATAATTTCTAAACGTTATTATTCGAATAAAAAATTATTCGGATAATTTTCAAACGTTATTATTAGAATAAAAATCAATAAAACGTTTGATTAGTAAATTATTACAAAAATTGTAATATATATTTGTGTATGTATGTAATTATAATACCTACGATATCAACTGTTTATTTTTTATTTTAGAAATGAATATCTTAAACTATTTATTCAATTCAAATAAATTAGTATTTTAATAAATCAGTTAAATTATTTAAATAAAACATGTTTTAATTACTGTTAGATCTTAACTTTTAAACTATTTAAATGAGTTTTAATTTTATAGCATATCCATGAATTTGAAAAAATTCAGAGAACAAATTAGTAAGTCTATTATAATTACTTATCCAAAATGAATACAATATTTAACTTACTCATTGATTGTGTTTGTAATATCTTGTTGTATACTTTCTAATGTGCTATTAGGCTTGTTCATGCACATATTCATGATTTCGATAACTTTCTTTTTGAAACTAACGACAAAAATCTGCAAATTATTTGATTAGAAACAGATATTGATATAAAAACATCAAAAATATTCAATAGATTTAATTACATCTTCTTGTTGTACTATCCTGTTGTATATAAGCGCATACCACTTTTCAGCGGTCATATTCT
This sequence comes from Diuraphis noxia, assembly GCF_037042655.1. NCBI lineage: Eukaryota > Metazoa > Arthropoda > Insecta > Hemiptera > Aphididae > Diuraphis > Diuraphis noxia. Next base: position 100,519,442 of record NW_028301711.1, on the reverse strand, counting down.
CCATATCAAGTAGAGCCGGGTCGAATGACGGTGCAGGCAGGTGGTCCATTGTTTCCTATATGAACATAGGTTGGAGTCGCGAATCTGCAAACCACGTTACCGAAGTACGGAATGTTAATACCCTCGCATCCGACAACACCAGTGATTATTGATCACTGGTGCCCGCGGATTGTGAGTTTCTCGTGGCCCGCTTCAAACGACGGTCAACAAGTAAGATAAGGAAAAGATTGGGCATCTTCCGGAAATCGGATAGCACGCGTGGATCGAAAATCGATTCTATAAGTCGGCCACTGGGATTCAGACATTAAGTGACCACATGGAATCGGATGTAAAAGCGAAATTTCGACTTAAAGACGGCCACGCGGAAACGGACGGAACGAGGATTACGGGGACCGGACGATCGATGTTCTGGACGTGAGTGGCCATCGGGTCATAGAGCGTACTTACCGAAATACAAGGCGTCTGGGACACTTGACGAGTTGCAGATGTAACGTGTACGTCGTCGTCGATGAGTGGAGAGTGCTGTTCGGCTGCGACGGTCGGGTGGCCTTTTCCCTGTGGTCACAGATTTGAGTCGTTAATCGTTATCCGCGTACGTCCGGGCCGTTATCACTCCGACAACAGTTGTACAAAATAAATAATAATAATATTGTGTTTGTTTGTCGTATCGATATGAACGTGATAACGTGGTGGCAGAAGGACGTGGACGATATTATGGACAGGCAATTCCGATCTCCGACTGCGGGCGTGGACGGACGGATGGACGATAGACAGCACGTCGTAAAGGAATACAATCGGGAAGGATGATGTTATTATACTGACGCAGATTACATACAACTTTAATCTGTGATATAAACACAAAATCAAAAGATTTTGGGTAAAAAGAGCTGATAGCGTAAAGAGCGTTGTGTGTACGACATAGGCGTAGGTACGCCTGCCTACCGCATTAAAAATGTATTGAAAAAACAAATATTTTCTATTATTTTCAAACTTTGCCTAAAATATTTATTTATGAGAAGCAGTTTTTGTTTTTATAGTTTGAAAAAATGGTCGTTTCACGTTTCAATACATTTTGAATAATTGATAATGTTATTCCATAAAAAACTGTATGTCTATAGAAGTATTAGAAGTCTACCATTATTTTCTATATAATAATAATTATTATTATTGCTGCTACTGCAATACCGTCACGTCGTCGTCTTTGTCGATATAAAACAAAATTAAAGCGACACTGCTTAATCAGCTGATAGGTTTGTTTACATTTTGTTGGGCTCTGAAAGTATATATCTGTGTTTTGTAATCGTGACTTCGTGAGCTCCAGGTGATGTTTTCATCAACATGAATATATAATGCATTGAATATTGATTTTCTATCTATATTAAATTAAATCCGTAATGTACCAATGTGGTAGTAGGTATTAAAGAAAAAATACGCAAAGAGCCTATATATAATTTGATATATATATGAGGGTTACACGGTGTGGATGTGCGTATTTAATGTCGTTCTCAATTCTATTAAGAAATATCTATACAGACATTATATGATTATAATTTATATTATACAGACACGCAGTGTCAAACAACAAAATGTTTATGTATACATTTAAACCCCTTTTAATAAATTGTATTCAATAATCAGGCTGGCTCGTCTTTTGTATTCTGGCTTTGTGTGTTTAGTCGCCCACTCTGAAGGCTCGATATGCAAAAACTGTTGGTTAGCCTATAATCATACTACTCCATTCCCTAAATCCTTTTAGTGCTTAAAAAGTTATATTTATAATATATGTAAGTATATTACAGGCAGTTCTAGACCATAGCTACATTGATTCAGAATTTTCAAGATATACAAAAGAATTTTACATACAATCATAAGTTTATTGAGACGACACTTTCTGACAAATTCAATATAATGTTCTGCATATCAAAATCCATAGCCTTGTTGCACTCAATTTATCCTCAGAAGGCTAAGAAGTAGTCAAAAGAAAAAATAGTCAATCTTCAAATCCAGATATTGCTAGACTATATAAAATATTTAGAGACACATCAATCTAATTGATAGAGAGTAAGTAATTTAACTCAGCATTAACTCTAAATTTCAAACATTATTAGTTAATTGATTCTTCAGTTATAATTAGAGAGTGGATTTTTTGGTTTTTACATATATTTTTGGCTTTATGCAGCTCATTTAGCAGTAATTAATCTGAACAACTTACTCAGTACATAATTCGTAGAAAAAATTAATTTTGTATAGATATTATAGGATGATCATTCAGCCTACAATATTTCATATTTAGGAATATGTTGTATTATTTATTTATAAAAAGTAATATTTATTCATTTTTCGCCACATATTTGTTCATGCATATGTGTAGCAAATTTTACGTTTACAATAATAATTATAACCAAAATATATATATTTTTTTAAAGTGAAATGAACTTTTATAAAATTTAAAAGTAAGATTATTATCTATAGTATACCATAAGTTTTTAATATATTTTAATTTTAAAGCGAGTATGGGTATTCTAAAATTGTTAATTGTTTTTACATCTTAAAATCGCTTTAAAATTAAAATTAGAATAAATCTTATGATAATGCTATGTTGCATAGATCAGAGAGAAAAAAATGCTCTGACATCTTCCTATTAATATCTCATTAATTAGGTATGCTACAACCTTTTTATATAGAAGACTACTGTTTGAAAAATAAAAACAATAATACTTTAAACCAATAATTCAGTTTTATTGATTAATTAATTAATTATGTTTGATTTATTTTAATGAATGAAATATACTAATTCTGGAAAACAAATGCTTAATAATTATTACCATGGTAAAAATCACCCAAAGTTTAACTTTGTACGACTCTAGAGATCAACGTTTAAAATATTTATGCAGTTTGACCAAAACCTATGATTTGCCACTGAAAAACTACAAAGTATACTCAGTATTTAAGAGCTTTGAAGAGTTCCTTGCCTAAACTGAACATACAATTTAAGAAGAAAAAATTTCTTGATATCCTCAATTATATAGTCACAATAATATTAAAAAATACGAATATTATTATTTATGTATACTTTGAGCGCATTCTGTACTAACTAGTTTAAAGTATGGATCATACATTTTTAATTGCCCTGTGAATATTATGAATGATGAAGGTTAGGTTCATATTATATATGAATTTTGCATTTGCTTAGATATAAAAAATTGGGATTGAATTGGGATTTAAACATATTAGATCAAAGTTGAGAAATAATTTACATTTGGGTATATATCATTATAGTCATCAGTAGTTGCTACTCTATAAGTTCAGTTGTATTATGCATATTATGTTGCTAATAGACAGAGAGTAGATCTTTAGGTTTTACATATTACTTTTATTGGCTTTATGCAACTCTATGAGGGTGACAAATGTGGATAATTTATCTATCACAGAGTTCGTAAAAAATTTTATTTTCCATACTAAAGCAAATTTTAGATATAAAAGAATGTTCAGCCTATTTTTATATTTTAGAATATATTTTTATTTTTTTATTGATTAAATAAAACTCGGCAGCTACATGGCCATTAGTTACAATAAATTATGGTAGGTTTACAAAATTTAAGATTTTAACAATTTTTTTTTAATAGGTATTTGGCGTAAAAGTATAGTTTCTTAATATTTATATAAAAAGGAAAGAAACAAAAAAAAAAAAAGAAGGAAAACATTTGTAAATTATTAAATTAAGCTATAGAGCCTGTCGGCTGTTGACTTCAAAAAAAATATAATTTTAATGTTCTCCACATCATTGGGTTCCAATGCGAAGTCGAGGGTCATATAGTTTTTTCGTTCTTGTTGATATTTTAGGCTTTCTGTTATGAACTATTCTGTAACTGATATTTGGACACCGCAGACTTCACACAAGGGGGTTCTTCCTTAGCCATTAGGTGCCTATGTGTAAGTTGCGTGTGTCCTATTCTCAATCTGTTAAGTACCGATTCTTCTTTTCTGTTTAAAGAGCTGTTTATCCACCTGAAGGTACTACTTTTAATTCTGTTAATAAGTTTAGTGTTTTGTTGTTTCCATGTATTGAGTCATCTGGTGTTGGTTATATCATTTATGTATCTTTTAAGGTCATTCCCACACAGCACTGTACATCCAGTGGATATACATTGGTTATGTCAAATAACCATATAATGTCTTATCCAAAAATTACTTCAGATGGATATCCACTAGATATATTAAAAAACCATGCAATATTTTATCCAATTACAGGTTTCTGCTGGATATTTCAAATTCCCATACAATATCTTATCCAAAATTGATGCTTATATGGACATCATCAAATATTATATAATATGATAATATATAATTAATTATAATATTATATATTATTTATGCATTTTTAACGTATGAATGTGGGTTGAAGGGGCTTAATATATTTATATTACCATAATAAAATAAGGAAACAGATCCTGCGCAGCGCGTCGTCATCAGTTCAAAACTGAAAAAGGGTATATATATATATAATACTTATATATATACTTATATATATATTCTATTAAACCTCCCTTATTAACGAACACCTTTAAATAGCGGACAAAATAATGTTGGTACTCGAGATAGTGCATGAATAGACACAATAAATTTTCAAAAACGAGAATTTGAAAATTAAATAATATATTATTAATAATAATACAATTGTAGGTGGGTCCAAAAATAGTTTTACATACGGAGCTTATGATTGCGAGCTTAGCATGTTAATCAGCTAGTTCATTTCCTTCAATGGCGATGTACCCGGGAACCCTAGAATATATTATTGTTCATATAAAAAATCATAAATTTTGTTAATTTCTGGAGTTGTGATTTTTTTCTAGCAACAATATTTTCTCTTCCAAAAAAATAATTTGTTTTAAGGATAATAAAAATTAAGAATCATTCAATTATTAAAATTTTTATATGTATTTAAATAATTATTTACTTATCACCAAAAGAATGGCACATAAGAGTTTATTATTAATAAATCACATCTTTATTATTTTTTATATTAAATTAAATATTTTTTTCATAAAAAATATCAAATTTTTCTAGTGATAAACAACTATGCAAATGATTTACAGTGTATTTTAATTTTGAAAATAAGTTTTGTAACAAACTTGAGTGCATGATAGCCAATAGAGTTAAAATAAATTTAACTGCTAAGTATAAATTTGCATATACCATCGAGTTTAAGTTATATTTTGTTAATACACCAAAATAATTTATTATAACATCTTGAGTTTTTAACAATTTTTCAAACTTGAAATGAAAGTTTATTTTTATTGTTAATGATCGAAAATGTTTTGTATTTTTTGTATTATTGTTCTTTGTTTTCATTTTCATTTATTATATTTTTCATATTTTGCCATTTTGCAGCTAAGTTCATAAATTTTAGTTCATCCCTTAATATACCAACAGTTATATTTCTGTATTAAATTTTACTAAAATATTAAATTATATGCAATTGCAAGTTGATTTGAATTAGCAATAGTCACAAAGATTGTTAAATCCATGATGCCGATTAATTTAAATAATTTTTCAAGTTTTGAAAATTTTTCCTCCAAACCATTCCTTACTGTATCATAAATTACATAAAATATATTTATTATGTAACTATCTTTTTGATTTTCAATTGGATCATCATACAGTATTTTTACATCCGTGGCTTTTTTTATTTTACTCTGCAATTTGAAATATTAGAGAAACATTTTAATCTAAATCACTTTATTTATTAGTATTTGTTCCTAACTACCGAATAGTACATTGTATCCAATATGTCAATACGTCTGAAGTCGGATTAACTAAAAATTACAATATATATGGTTATAACTGACTCACTGACCAATCAGCATGGAGCCTAAAAAATAGCTTAAGGCTTGCAATAAATAGATTATTGTTCCTAAGTGAAAACTAATAAGTCAGTTGTATTATTGATTATAAATTAATATTATAGCAAAATGGATCTAAGTAATAAATAAATAGTGCACTGATATCTTATAAATTTTAATATGAATTTTCTGAGTGAATTTAGCTGTGATTATTGATTTACACCAAGCTAAATAGTAAGCCACCAAAATTGCTCAGTAAGCCATTCATAACATTTGTAGATATTAAGACTTAAATAAAATGTAGGTACTTACATAAAATAAAATGTCAGATTTTTAATCTTTTCTACTTGGCTACATATTATACATATCTAGGGTGACCAGATATAAAATACGGGACAAAGATAAGAATTTTTTTATTATGAATAAACATCTATTTTTAATGAAATGCTTAAATATTTAAAGTTTTAAATCTTAATGATAATTGATAAAAATGATAACTAACAAATGTAACTTACTAAAATAATCTTTTTTGGATATTTAATCGCAATTTTAAAAATTTTAAATATTTTTTGTACTTATGAGTATAAGCTATAATAACTATAATATAGTGTAATATGAATTAACTGGTGCTCGAAGTATTTTAGCATGGCTGAACATTTTTTGATAGATAAAAAATAAGACTCCAATCCCTCAATAAGTCTTGTCAACGGCGCATATAGTGATAACCAACGAGTTTTTGAATGTCCTAATACTGATTTGTATTCTATATTAACAAAATCACAAAACTCTTTAAGTGATTGAACTCTAACAGTATATATTATATACAAATGTTGAAATATTTTTCCCAATATTAGTATATCACTTGAATGCCAATAGGCAGTATAAGCAGCAGATCGTATTGAATAACTCAATTTGAATTATTTAAAATATGTGCAGCACAACCAATCCTAATCAAATTTGTATAAATTGATTCTTTTAACTTGTAAAAAAACATTGTTTTTTCTTCTTCTATTAACACCAATAAAATTTGTATTATTGTTATTGGCCGAAAAAGCTATTACTTTTTTTAAGTTGTTCCAGTGGGATAAAATTTTTGAAATATAATCTGTTAGTAGTAATTTATGTTTCAGCTGATAACTCGTCAAACTCGAGTATCTTTGTTTTAATTCCTTCATTTTGGAATAAAATAACGAATAATTACAGGTAGGTACCATTTTTTTAGAATAGTGATTTGACGCGTTTGTTAAGACACTAATAAAATTACATTTATACAGTTCAATTTCTTGCATTTCATTTGCATATGGATAAAAAACATTTTTTATTATTTGTGCTGTTTTGTTTTTCTACAAGATAACATTTTGTTGAATAATTTCCTAACAAGTTGAGATGTACAAATGTACAATCCATTGATCTTGTTCTTATACTATGATTATATGTTTACATATATAACATGATATGCAAAAACACCTTCATCAGCGGATAGATTATTTTGATTTTCGTTAAAAGATTTTGTATTGAAAAAGTCACTTACTTTTTGGGATTTCTTTGCATTACTGGTTAATTATTTAGGTTGATTTATTTTGATGTGTTGTGTGTTGGTTGATATCTGACTTGCCACCGTGATCAATACTAAAAAATAAAAATACCACCACATACAGTACATTCCATCTTATCTTCCTGGTCCATCATTCGAAATTTTTTAAAACATTTGAATTCGTTTTGTAAGCTTTCGTTAAAAACACATTTTCTTTTAGGCATAGTTATTATCATTTATTTTAATTATTAGTTGAACTTATGTTTTCAATAGGTATGATATATTTTAAGATATATCAAGATAATGTTCACACACGAAACGCTGAACGCTAACTCGCTAACTGAGAAACAGAGAAAATATGAAAATATAAATTATAAATATTTTGTTGAGACCAACACACACGAGAGAAATCATAATCTATTTACAAATAATATACACATATTGTGCTATAATATTATGTCTTATCGTCGGTCGCGACGTCGTGATCGTAATCGTCTCTATGCGGGCTATGATCCATTACGACGAAGACCAAAAATAACTTTATATTCGAATAACCAAATTTGATACTTACAAATCGGTTATCATAATAATATAGCAAAAGCATCATTATTCAATTTTTATTATTCTATTTTACATAGTTATATACGATATACATTTACTCCGTAGACCGTAATTATTAATATTTTCTATTAAATTAAAATAATTATATTTTTAAAAATTGGAACAATATAGTGTTCCGGAAGCATATGTCGGGATAACGGGACAGACTTTGAAATACTATCTTTTCCCGTATAATATGGGACGTCTGGCCACCCTAACATTATATACAGTATGGTATTGTATAGACATATTATTTTTACTGGTATTAAAATTGTTTTTATAGTTTATTTATATAATTCATTATTATGTAATAAACTATAAATAATAATATGGTAACAGGGGCGTCCTCAAGGGGGGGGGGGCGAATGGGGTAGTCGCCCCCTCCATGACCTCTATTTTCTTTCTTAAAATTAATTAAAAGGTAAAAAACCTAGTAATTGGTGTATTTTCATATAAATATATAGGTGATGTATGAAGTTCGCCCCCCCCCCCCTATGAAAGGGTCTAGGGACGCCACAGTATGGTAAAGATGGTTATCTTTAGTATAGAAATTATTTAATATGAGTTTACGTAGAGTTTTCCATCATCGTATTATAATATAATATAATACGAGTATATCATAATAATATATTATTTTTAATAATTCGGTACTATTGCTATTATTACTCATATCCTCGGCTACGTATACTGTGAACTGGCGGACTGTGTAGTGTGTACATAAATCATACCTACACTATACGTCTTTCGCGTTCGTTTTGAGACTTACGCCGTGTCTTACGCGACGAAAAACAAAACAGTTTGTATTTTGTCGCATCGGACGCATCGTATTGCGACCAGTGCCGCAACAACCACAGGGGCAGCCGGGGCAATGCCCCTGCAGAGGGCCCAGTGGCGTAACTATAAAATTCTAGCCCATGTGCAATATTATTTTATGGCCCCTAAAAATCGTTATATGAATAAAATTACACAATTACACGTATATATATATAAAAAATGTATAATTATATTATGTATTATAATATATATAATTCATAAAATAAACCATAATTATAATTAAACTATACTTATACATGAAATAAATGACATAATAATATGTATTAACATGAAATAATTTATAAATTACGTTGTCATTGTGTTTAAATATATTTATGACGTAAATGGTTTTTTTCTTGCCTTTAAATCAGCAAATTGTCTTATAAGTTCCTGTATATCCATTTGTTCAGCTTCTTTAGCTTCAATGGCTAAAATTGCTAATTCACTGAAGCGTTCTTGTTGTTGTGTGGATCTCAAATAATTTTTACGTATAATCATCAATCAAGATATTTACGATAAGCATAAGCCGATAAATGATATAATATGTTCTAATGACAATATTTCTACCTGTTTCATGGACAATTTATTTTTATACTCTTCGTAATATAAAATTGTATGGTTTTATCGTAGTATATAATTTATTATAAAATAGTTTAAAATTATTAACAACATTTACAATTTTAATATATTTTAAACAAAATATTAAAATTCTAGGGCCCCTTTTTGGACCTCCTAGGCCCCGGGCCCCAGTGCAATGCACACCTATGCAACCATGTAATTACGCCACTGAGAGGGCCGCTAATCGTTGGCTCAAGGGGCCCCGACGTGCAGTGCTTCTATTTAAAAAAAATGTATTATAGTTTAATGTTTAAATAAAATAAAATATATTAAGTAAAAATATTATTGAAAATATTTATTTTTATGATTTATAATGCTATTCAGTGTTGCCAGACTCTTTATGTATGATTATTGCATAGGTCTTCAAAAACTATCGTATTTCCTATGAAATTATCGTATCACAAAAAAAAATCGTACAAGACAGCAGCACAGCTGCTGGTGATTGCGATCCAAGGTAAATACTCAGAGTACCACGGTTATAACGTGTAGATAACCATGGTAAATACTAAATAATATCAGCGCTGCGATCACGATAATATCATAGAATATTATAGAAGCGACACTCTCGGGTGGCCAATGTTAATGGGTCTAGAATATTTCTTGACCTTGAAATTGTTCGCAACTTCTTGTTCTACCGCCAAGCTTACAACATCATTCCTGTTGATAATTGTGCGACAAATCATTATTGTTGATAATTGTGCGACAAGAGTATTATAAATTATAATATTACATCAATTTTTTTTAATGATGTACGAATTGTACGATATGAGTTATAAGTATATAGGACGGATCACGGATAGTATATTTTTAAAGATTTTTATTCAATAATATTGTAAGCAGTTTTTTTTTTCAGATATTTATTTATTAATGTACCTATAATAGGTATACCCAAACGAATTCCACTTCTGAATTTGTAGGTCAGAGGGCACTTAAGTCAGGAACAACAAAAATATATTTATACGCGTTGACATTTATTGCATATTATTATGAAAAATTATTACACTTATATATATATATATATATATATATATAATAAATAATTAATACACAACACTTCGCCAGTATCCCGCCACTATCGGGACCGCCTGGCGTAAAATAAAAAATAATAATTAGTGCTCAAATACAAATAAAAAGCGACGAGCGCCACGGCCTACAATATCGCCGAATGTCGCTGGACTACTACTAACGGCTGTCGGCTAGGCGTCCGATAAAATAATAATAATGATAGAAATAATAATAATAGTAGTGGCCGTTCGGGAAATATCCCGCTACAATTTTATTCTTGCGAGTTGTGATAAGACGCAATCATTGATATTATATTGTCTATAAATAGATATAATATATATTACAAAATTTGAATGCATGTTTTAAAACAACTATATCTCTTTTTATAGAAGTCATATATTACTAGAAACACATATATTTGATCGAGGACCATTTGGTCTTAAAATAACGTTCCATAGTAATTATTCATAAGTTTCGTTATTTAGATTATAATATTAAAAAACCAATAATTTCCCTATGCTGTACATGTAAAAACGACATCACTACTGTCCGACGCGCATTCTGGCGGAATGCGATAATTTCGGACCACTTTTATATGCACAGTTCGGCGTCCTTCCTCTAATGTTCATGGCCTCTTCAATCCGTGTATCATCTCTTGATAATTTTTTTTTTTTTATTTATTTGAAACAATATCAATTTGACACGTTTTGTATATCCTCAACTACAATTTCCTCATTTTTTCAATATTCAACATTAACTTTAAACTCGCGTTTATGGTTTTCCTTGGTTCATCTTTATCATTTAAAAACTGCATATGTTCGTATCCAAACCATTTAGATTTATATATTTCATCTCGGCCTAGATTTATTAACAATTTATGAATGATAAAATAATGCAAAATAAATAAAATATTGCGTTGGAAATGATCCAACAATTATAATAATTATGATATAGACTATACCCAGTAGACAAATCTACGAATATTCTACGTATATTAAACGTATATACTGACACTTAAGTACGTATAATATACCTAGAGATTTAGATTATTTAACCGATAATATAAGTATATTTGTGGGTCAAAAGGGAACTATTTCACTAATATTCAACGTACAATCGTGGTATATTTTTCATATAAAATCCGTTTAATATCAGTTGAATTCATTGCCGCGACATGTTTAATGTCAGTGTAAAAATGGAATATTTTTCATCTATTATAGATGTAGAGTTGGTGAAAAAATGGAAATATATTTCGTAGCTAATATTCTCAGTAGTAGTATAAATACAAATAAATTACGTGTATGATCAGTGACAGTGGCGTAGCCAGGATTTTTTTTAGGGGGGGGTTTTAATAACAGAATACATTTTACCACGACCAAATGATTGTATTCCTATATTATAAACATTATATTTTTGATATAAATACGGCTGAGGGGGAGGGTTATAACACCCAAAACCCCCCCCCCCCCTGGCTACGCCACTGATCAGTATAAATGTTGTATATGACTAGTGTATAATAGGTATATAAAAAGTTTAGATTTGGTATATGCTTTGTGTATAAAAGGTATAAATTAAGTTTATATGTGATGTATAATAGGTATAAAGTCAGTGTAGTATATTTGGTTTAGGCTTAGTGTATAATAGGTATATACAAAGTTTAGATTTGGTATATGCTTTGTGTATAAAAGGTATAAATTAAGTTTATATGTGATGTATAATAGGTATAAAGTCAGTGTATATTTGGTTTAGGCTTAGTGTATAATAGGTATATACAAAGTTTAGATTTGGTATATGCTTTGTGTATAAAAGGTATACATTAAGTTTATATGTGGTGTATAATATGTATATAGTCAGTGTATTCATGATTAATGCTTCATCTAATAGGTTATATGAATAGCTGGGCACTAGGCACTAACTAGTTAAAAGGTTAACTATAGTCATATTGAATGTGTAAAATAATCTAACTGAACTCGTTATTTGAAACAAAGTTACTATATAGTGTTATTTTTGTTGTTTTTTTTTCACTACAAAAATCCTTGTTCCGTAAATGTTTTGACATAATAATTATTGGATAATTAATATTTATTTTTACTATTTACTATTACTAATAAATATTAGTATTTTGTGATTTATTTATAATTTAGTAAGATATCTTATTATTAATTTATTTTAATACTTTACATAATATAAATTAATGGGTTTATAAATTTATATTTTAAACTATAAAACTAATTTCTAACTTTTACTCCAACTTAAGTTAGACATTTTGAAAATTTGATAAACTAACCTATATTCCAACTTTAATAGTTTGTTTAAATAATTTAAGTACTTAACTTAAACTAGTTGAAAAAAATTATTCACTTGCACAACTTAAAGGTATAGATTTGGTACATGCTTAGTGTACATACTAAGTTCATATTATGTGGTGTAGTATTATTGTGTATGATAAGATTCAGTGTTGATATAGTATATTTTTCTTGTACCTATGATAGATGTTTAATCAAGGATACATATTTATATTATAGGTATTCATTTAGTCATTTAGACAAATGTTTAAATAGGTATAGTAATGTGCACTGTATATTTTGGGTATACCAGTTATCAGTATATAAAATTATTTATTTTTAAACAATACTAAATAAAATATTAGTTGTATACTGCACAATATAAAAAAGAAAATAACAATAATAACGAATTAGTCTTCAGAATCTTATAAATTTATTTCCTTCTTGGAGCTTGTTTCAACCAATCACTAATATGGCCCTTTATTTCAATTAGTGAAACTGTTGGAAAAATATCTTTGACGCAATCTACAACACAAATAACCAAATTATTCTAAGTTCTCTAATCATACCTCATGATTAAATGTAGTTCTGAATCAAATAGATATATTGTTTAAATATTATTCAAATAGGTACTTAATTATGTTTTTGACAATTAATTTTTAATGAATAGAAATATTTAGTTATAAGAGAAGATAAAATTAAAGGGACAAAAATATGAATATCTACCTATAACACAAGTATATATTTTGAATTTGACAAATGCTGTTTTTTCTCCTCGCCTTCCCTCCATATTCAAAAACTCAGCCACTCGATTCTGCATAATGAGTTTCATGGCCATGTAAGTGGTTCGTTTAGCATCGAATGATCTGGCATCTCTTTGTAACATACGGACCTAATAATAATCAAATACTGGAAAAGTTAATAATATTTAACAAAATCAACTATAATAGTTAACCAATAAGCTGAGTTTGTCCTCATCTTCTTCAATTTCATTTAATTCAGTAACTGTTTGAACAGGAATTTTTAAGCTTGCTCTGTTTATAGCTTATCTAGTGTCTACAGAAGACACTGTACGACGGTCATTCTCAGCCAAACTATTTAATATTTCCTGATTTTTGATTACATCAACTTTAATAACATGGATTTCTTTTTTTAATGTTTTAAGCTCCTTTGAAACTAAAAACATAATAATAATGTATTATTATGATACATAGGTAAGTAAAAGGGTTATAGTACCATCCATAACAGCATGACCAAGGTTATTCAACATGTTATTAACACTTATAATCAGACCTGTAAAAAATACTTTTAAAAAGTATTTGAGTAAATACTCAAATACATTTTTTTTAAAGTATTTAAAATACTACTCAAATACTTCAGTTGTATAGTATTTCAAATACTACTCAAATACTTTTTTAAAGTATTTGGAATACTTTTCAAATACTTTTTGTTTTTAAATTAGATTTCTAATTAACGTAATATAAACACAAAGTAAGTTAATAATCAATTTAATTTTATTAATCAATTAAATAAATGTTTATTACATTTTAAAAACATTATGTATTCAAAATGTTGGTCCGTCATACTGCTTCTTTTTTTTGTCATGGTTGCTCCACCCACACTAAATACCCGCTTCACTGAAGCGCTGCTTGGCAATGGAGTATTGAATTTGATGAAAACCTATTTAAATAATGTAAAATAATGTTAATATTAAACACTAATACTAAAATCAATAAATAATACCTATATAAAAAATAAAACTATCATTAAAAAATCAGAAATAGTTCTTACTTTTTTAATTGTCGGTAAAAGATTTAAAATGTTTATATCTTTAGTTGGAGATGTTCCCAAATATTGATCTATTTCTTTATTTAAATTAGTGTCATAGTCATCAGAAGTTTGAGACCAAAACTGAAAAAATGTAGAAGAAGGATCTTCTAAATTCTTTTCAACAGTTTCAATCTCAAATGTATTATCTTCATTGTAGTTGGCAATAATATTTTTTCAGCCAAATATTTCGAATAAAAATAAATTGTTCGGAAAAAAACCAAAGTATTCAATACAAATAAGTACTCAATACAAAAAAAAGTATTTAAAATACCATTCAAAATACTTTATGCTGAAAGTATTTAAAAAGTTATTCAATACTTAAAAAAGTATTTGAATACTTTTACTCAAATACTTTTACTCAAATACTTTACAGGACTGCTTATAATGTGTTCATCATGACCTTGACTGTAGTCTATAATAAATACAAAATATAAATGATCAATTTAAACTTAATGAGGTATTGGAACATAATATACATTTTATTTTTTTGTTTATATATTTAACTATTCATTGTTTTTCAAATGTTAAGCACAAATTATATTCAAAAATAATAAAATCTGATCTAAAAAAAAAATGTATATTATGTATACTATTGCATTAGAGTATATTATATACCTGTTGTAGTGTTTTTTTCTGTAAACATTTCTGGACTAGATACAGTACAATCTTCAGTTATATTAATCTGCAGGTTTTCATCATCATTATCATTAAAAAAATCGATCAGTTCTACAACAGTAAATATATTGTTTTTTAAAGCGTATTATTTTAAATAATATCTTTATAGTATTAAAAATTAAAATATATTTTATATAGTTTTTACACGTGAATGTCTTACTTTTTGGTTTTGGAATGTTCATTAAACCTTTCTGGATTTCAGTGTGCGTTTTTTGAGTGACTATTACAAAAATATATATAAGTAAATTTTATTAATATAAATTTCAAATAATATCAATATATCTATGAAAAATTGCTGTCTAATATAAGTAAATACTAAATTAAAGTAAAACAAATCTTATGACATAGTACACACCTTTAACATTTCTGGACAAATTTTGATTATTCAAAGTACTAATGACAGAAGTCTCCTCTTCAGAAGATGAATATTTGCGTTTTGGAACACGAACTCTTGGCTTAGACGTTAATAATTCTTCAGTTTCAGTACTACTAGTTTCACAGAACTTGATAAGTCTGCGTTTGGCTTCAGAATATGTATCTGGATATAATGATTAATTGTGGAACATCAGCAAAAACATAAATCTTTTTATCTGTTACAGGATTATTAAAACCAGAAGAAGATGGACTTATCTTTAAGGTTTTCCATAGCCCTATGTTAGTGGGTCCCATGTCACTAACAATAGCGGCCACCTCAAATCCAACTCTATGCATTTCTGATATTATATTAAATAAAATATCCTTGGTCATTGGTGTGTCAAAATCATAGAATAGTGGTTGTTTCCACTGACTTAAAAGCCCTTTAAAAAAAATTAATACAATTGTGTTACATAATACATTGTTGATGTGTAAAATAATGAAGTACACACCCCTTGCCATAACTATTTGCACACTCTTATGAGGCCCAATAATTTGTTGTGTTTGCTTATCATAACAAATTTTATGAGAAACGTAGGTCTCATCGAATGACAAAACTGTTATTTTTTCATTTCGATTCATTGATTCACCTGTTAATAAATATTTATATCATTAATTAAGTATTATTATAAAACAAATTACATATCATAATTATAATATCTAACCTTTAGACTTTAGCAATGTAAAAACATTTGACAATAAGCCTCTATCGACAGAAAAAGTAGCTGCCCACCGTCTCAAGGTTGAAAGACCTAGGTATATTTATAAATAATTTAATAAAATATACTACTTTTATCTTAATCTATTTATTCAGCACCTGGTAAAGGATATTGCTTTTTATCCCGTAAATAGCGGTACGCTTTAGGTGACACACTTCTAAGCGATATTGCTGAAGATATATCTTCAGAATTCCACTTTGCCACTTTTTTTTTCTTGTTCAAAAGTTGACTTATCTGTGTTTCAGTAAATAAGTGGCAAAGTTTTTCTTTAAATTTATGTTCAAAATTTATTTCTGATTCATCCTTTGCCAAAATAATGTCTCTTTGTTGCATGGAAATTATATTTTTTAAGTTTTTTTGTTCAATTTTTAAATTCTTAGTTTCTGAATTAGAGGTTTCAAGCAACTGTTGTAATCTATTATAACAATTTATATTATTTATTTATACCATTTATATTATTGTATATATATTTACCTTCATTTTATGTGTTTATTTCTCACATCCATTTCCAAATATGTGTATGATATACATAATATAACAATATCCAAGTATTAATCACAAAAATTATATTAAATTTACTCTACTACAGTACTACATAATATTATATACAATGCCCCAGAGATAATTGACCAGCATATGTCACATAAAAATATACCTGGAGTTATGAAAATAAACCCCTTTAAAGGCAGGGTCTAACTATTTTGTTTATGATTAATTTAATAAATTTTAATAAGTTATCTTGAAGCTAATTTTATTGTGCTAGAAATGTACTAATTATTTTTAATTATTTTGTTTAATTATGTATGTTTTTTGATATCAACATAAATTGGCTTCAAAATAAAAAGACAAAATAAATTTAAAATTGTAATTTTTTTAAGATAATATATATTTAGTAGGTACTTAATTTAGTTTATCAAATATTTATTAAAAAAGTAAAGGAGTTAACTTCAATTATATTTTAATATGACACCAGTTGGCCACCAAATTGAACTATATTAATATAATATATTATTAGTTTCTTAGTAGTTAGCACACATGCACACATAAATATATAATATAATTTAACATTATAACACATTTGCCTGAGTGCCTGACAATAAATGCTGCCTATAATATTTATATTTGAATACTAATTTCATCTATGTATAGGTCACAACAACAAAAATTCCAACAATTAATATTTGTAGTAAAAACACACAAAGCTAACAACTATTTTTGGTTATTAATAATATACATTATACCTTGAAATTTCTTTTTCAGTCTCGTTATACCTAAATAATTAAAAAAAAAATTACCATTTATATCTGTATTAAATTATTAATAACTTTATTAGGCTATTATTTTACTTGGTCATTATTTCTGAAGGAATATTTTATATTGTTTATAAGAATAATTAGTTTATTTAATTTTGTTTGGCATTAGGGTTAGAATATAATTCATTAAAAATAATTTTATGTGAATATTTATTTACTTACCCACTATCATCTAAAAGGTCTTGGTCTTCATTAATTTCTATAAAAAAAATTTACTTCCAAAATAAAAAAATACTAAATTAAAATAATTACAAATTACCAGAATCTAATAGAGTTTCAATCTCAGTAAGTTTTGGGTCCTTTAAACTGTCATCACAAATTTCTATAAACAAATATAGGTATTTTTAAATAAAAAATTCTTAATTTAAAAAAAAAAAATTAATTTACCAGTATCTAATTGAACTTTAAAATCAAGATTATTGATTTTTGGATTTGGACCATGTACATTTATTGTTGGAATCGCATCTTGTTTTAATTTTCGTTTATGACGGGGAGAATATTCCAACAATTTTTCAATTAACGGTTTTACATAACAGTTATCCTCAAAATGAGTTGAACAGATTCTAGCTAGAATTTAGGAACAATAAAATTATGATTTAGCCTTAATATTCTTTTTTTTTTTTTCAATTATTTTCTTACTATTTATAAAAGCAGAAAATTTATATATTATAATAAATACTACCTACTAAAGACTATATTATGTATTTAAAAGTTTAATATATATTTGTATAAACATTATAAACTATAAACAATAAATAGTTAACAATATGTATTATTTACCAGACTTTGCATTCACATTTGATTTGCCACATGCTAAAATCCATTTATTCTCAAAAACCGGATTTTTTGGGAATCTATGAAACCGTACATTAGAATCTTTGTGGCTCTTTTTTTTATTTATTTCACAGTATTTTACTGAACACCAAGACATATTAATAAATTATTAATACTACAAGGACTGCAAGGTTCAAATATACAACAATACAAGACCAAGAAAGCAAGAACAATAATGACTTACAAATTGTTACTTTGTTTATTTATATGAATAATTGCTAATTAGTACATATTATATAAATTACATATACATATATAAAAAATTAGATACATAATAATACAATATGAGCAACCTATTAAGCTAATATTAAGTCAAGGAACACACTGTCGATATTATGATGTGAATATGTCATATGCATAGGCGCAAATAGGGGGGCCTTTAGGGACTAAGCCCTCCCAAAAATTTCCATAGCCCCCCAAACATTTCCTACATTTAGTTTTAAGCTTGTTCAATATTATCAAAGTAAGGCTTTCCCCCCAAAATCCCAAACGTTATTTGCGCCTGTGGTCCTGTGACACCTGTTTTAAACGGAGACCTAACCCGCCAAAACGGCTGGCAGTGCCCTAAAAGTTTACTGCCGGTTGACGTCATAATTCAATGGAAAGAAAGATAAATTAGCTGTTTCTTCCATGAATGCGCTAATTGAACCAAATTTGGTAATTATGTCAGGCCCGTGCGCAAGGGGGGTTTGGGGGTTCAACCCCCCCCCCATGGCCGAAAAAATCGTGTTTTTCATTTTTGATCTATTACCTATATATCATATTTTCCAATCTTATTTGTAATAAATAATAATGCATAACATAATAGTACAATACTATAATAATATAATATAGTGTTGTCTTCATGTTTGCTGTTTATCGACTTTCGTAATCGTTGCCGTTAGGCTGTTAAGTTAGCAGATGCAGCAAAACACGAACTTGAAGAAAGAAGACAATATTCTACAGAAAACTTCAACAAAATTTTTGTGACTGTAGAAGATATTTGTAAGAAGTACAATATACCTGTGACTAAACCAAGACTCGTATCACGCCAAACTAACCGTTCTAACATTATAACAGACTCCGTAGCAGATTATTATAAAATTATTATTTACATACCATATCATGATTTATTTATCACTCATCTTCAAGATCGCTTCCTCAAACATCGAAATATTTTGTCCAACTTCTCATGTCTTTTTCCTATTGAAACTAAATCTTTAGACAAAGTTGCTTGTAAAACGTTGTTTGAAACCTACAGTTCAATTTTACACGACGATTCCCCAGAAATTTGGATAAGTGAGGTAGAAATTTGGCAAAGACGACTAGTTGGTAAAAATATTCGAAACGCCCTTGATGCCCTTGATATTTGTAATGCAGATGCATTTCCAAATGTCCATAAAATGTTACGTGTAATGTCAGTTTTGCCTGTGACTACAACGACTAATGAAAGGTCGTTTTCTACATTACGTCGGCTGAAAACTTACCTACGATCAACAATGGGCGAAGATCGCTTAAATGGACTGGCATCATTGAATATACATCGTGATATAAACGTGGACATAAATCAAGCACTGAATCAATTCTTTTCTGTCCCTCGTCGAGTTAATTTATTAAAAAAATGATTTGTATTTTATGGTAGGTATTGTTAAAAAAACACATTTAACATAGGTACTTACAAAATTAATAATAAATATAAATATGTTATAATACTATTTGCTGATTATTGATGTATCTATGTTATACATTTTTTTTTTTTCAAAACACCCCCCATTCTAAAATCCTGCGCACGGGCCTGAATTATGTGATCATACCTAGTTATTTAGCCATGTACTGAACGGGCCGGGAGCGTAAGATAATAATACGCGCGCCCGGCTACCCAACTACTTCGTAGCGCACGCACACACCGACCGACCTGTGTAAATGTGTATACGTGTATATAGCGACTCAAGGGAAGTGGACGGGGTCGCCGAGCAAGACCAGAGAGTGCTAGTGTGTGGTGGTGTGTGTAGATGTGTATATTTGTGTGTGTGTGTTCTTAACTGATAAAGGAGATGGGTAACTCTAAGTAAAAATGGTAACTCAATTTAAATGCTGATAAATATATAATAAACGGTAATAATGATACTACGGCCCTTTTGGCCCAACAGGTAAAAATGTAGAATATAATAATAATATAGCCCTTGTGGCTCAACAATATAAATATATAATAAATTAAATTGCCGGTTTGGCACAACCAAATAAATAATAATAATATTATACAGCTAAATAATATGCAGTATTGTATAATAAATTTATGATAAATAATATTTTGAATAACAATAAATAAAACTCACAATTTGTGGAGCACTGCTGGCCAGCCGCTACCTATACAGCTATATATAATCAAACACGCACAACAAAAAATAATAATATAAAAATCAAATAAATAATTGGGACGATTAGCGTCTTAACAAGATATAATTGATACGGCGATTCGCGCGCGCACAAAAAATGGTAACAGGTGGCGATTCGCGCCCGTACAAAATATAATAAAAAGGTGGCGATTCGCGCTCACCCGAAGTATAAGTATACAATAATAGTATAATATTCTTGTGGCGATTCGCGCCAACTAGACACAATATAGCACTTGGCAATTCGTGCCAATAAACAAAAACTATATAATAATATAAAAAAGCGGCGATTTGCGCACGTAATATTCGCGTATTTGTCGTTTATACTCCGAAACTAGACTGGTTTGGTTGGGCGGCCGTGCTAAGTATATTCGCTTAACAGCGGCGGGCGATCGCACGTAATCTTCATATTATATAATATACGATAATTAAAACAGAAATAATAATACAAAAATAAATTGAGATGTCTTGTGTGTGTGCGTGCTGATCGGCGGCGAGATACCTATTTACGTATTATATAATAATTCACAGTTGATACGGACAATTAAAACAGAAATAAAAACAATAATACAAAATATAAATATATAGGTACAAACAGGTAACAGATATGTGATGTGGGTGTGTGTGTGTGGTGAGCCGGTCGGTGGCTATATAGTGTTATATGGCGTCGACAAATATGATGTTAAAAGTTACAAAAATATTTTCGATGTCGTAAGATTTTAACTAATATTATGTGTACATTTTTTTATTTTTGCAATTTAGAAATTTTTAACTTTAAACTAAGTTAAGTTACTTTTATTTCAAAGTTAACTTTTAACTTAACGAGATAACGAAAAAACTATGATTAACTTTTAATTTAACTTATCTTTATTATTTTAAAATAACTTAACTTAACGAGTTAAAAAAAATCGTTAACTTGCCCAGCCTTGTAAATTAATTCTCTGTACACTATTAATTCATTACTTAATCATATTAAATAGTTATTGTGGCAAAGACCTTGATGTCGTTCAAGATGTAAAAATAATTTACAGCAAGTCTGTTAGAATAGAATTTATGCTACAACAACTGGACAATAACTAATAAGGTTTTACCATACATAATTTTTAATTATATTGAAAAAAATCATGTTGATAGTATAGATAAATTTTTATTTATAAATGTTTTAAAAACTCTTAAACCAAGTGTTCTCAGTTCAAATGGTATTATATATTATAGGAAACTCAAAATTCATTTTTATGAATTCTCCTCGACACTTAAGTATTTTCAAAACTATTTAATACTAGATGGAAATTTTAAATTTGATATGTAAGCCATTCAAATAACCACTTATAATTTATATCTACAATAAACACAATATAATACAATTAAGATAAATTTTAACAGGTTATACAAAACAAATGATTTGGTAGTTGTGAACAAGACAACATTCAACGTAAAGGATATAAATTTTGATTCAAATATACTTACTTTTAGTGATGCATTAGTCATCAATTTTTCGTATGTATTCATGACATTTTGTTTTGTCATTTATCCTAATCTTTATCGCTTCTTAGTATTGTTGATTATTTTTATAAATAATATATGTATTTCTGAATTCAATCTATGGGTTTAAGGTACGCGTTCTTAGGTGCGTCTAGAAACTGCGTCAGACGCAAATAACTGACGACGTGTATTTTTCTGAACTGCTTTCCTAGATGCGTCAGACGTCGTGCGTCTAGCGTCTTGACGCAACGTTACTGCCACGATAGGAGCAGTGTTGTGCTTAGATAAAAGTTAAATATCTAGATATAGATAAGATATCTAAACTTAAATTTATCTAGCTATAGATAGATACTGTAGAAATTGAATTTATCTAGATATAGATAGATGAAATAATTTTTATCTAGTTACCTTGGTATACAATTACTTAGTATTATCTCAATATTTAAATTTATAATATTATTTGAAAATTAAAATGACTGTATTTTTATTACAATATTCCAAACAATTAAAAATATATATATATATATATATTCTCAATAATGCAAAAAAAAGTATCTTGTTACACGCATCTGTATTTAATTTTAATACTCTTTATTTTCACTCCCATTAAACTTAATATAATTATATAAATAATAAATATAAAACAATACATGTGATTATGTGAAGTGATATCTACCTAATTAATAGATAGGTGAAATGTTTTAATATATCCATATTTTCTACGAAGTTGAAGTAAATTCAAATTCACTATAATTATTAATTATTGAATGTAATAAATAATAATACATATTTATAAATTTTAAAAATTAATACACCACCTTGTGCTCATACTCATACTCAGTTCTAGTTATAATATAATATTATACCAACTTTAGTTTAAGATAAGTTTTTTAAGACTTGAAATTAGTTTTTATTGGGATTTTCCTGTCTTGTGTACAAATATAAAAATATTGTTAAACAACATAGGTGTTTATAACATTATAATTTATTTATATAAATATAAAAACAGTATACAAACATATTAATATATTATATTAAAAAAAATGTATGAATTATTTTATAGTAAGATTAAAATAACATATTAACAAAGTATAAAAATGCTTTCTTTTGCGAATATACATAAACATATTAAAAATAATAATAAATTTATTGTTTAGATCGGCAACACAATAATTTATTAAATGTTATATCACCAAGACGATTTCTCCTTGAAGTCAAAACTTGAACAGCACCACTAAATAATCTTTCTACAGGTGCTGATGATGGAAGGGTTGTGTTGTACTTCAAAAATATTTTTTTAACTATAGGATAATTATTTAACATTTGTAGTTCTTTTTTTTGTGAATTTAAATATTTTAATACTTGTACATTTATTTCTTCATCTGGAGAATAATTATTTGAACTTTGATCACATACATTACTATAAAACTCTTTATCACTCATATTATCACTGTCATCTGCAGAGTCAGAATTTGTAGTAACTAAAGAAGACATCAAATTGCATTCATCGTTAAATACTTTTTTACAAAGATCTTTATACCGAACAGGTACCCAATCCATTTTGAATTTTGGATGACTGATTGATGCTATTATAAAACTTTTACTTTTTGGTTCACTTAAGTTATATAAAAAACTAAATCGTTTTTCGAGACTACATAGACACAATTGCGAGGCTTAACGGTTTACAATATGTTAACTGGTTTGACTGTATTAACAATTTTCTTAAAACTAAAAGCGTGGGGGCAACATAACCTAAGAAGCTGTTCTTTTCACCCTGTAATTTATCCAAGGAAAAAGCTAATGGTTTCATTACGTTGCAATATTCTTCAATGAATGCCCGCACTCACTAACTTTTAATTTAGGCAAATGTAATTTTTCAAATAATATACATACATTAGTTTTATGATTAGAAATTTTTTGTGTTGCTTCATACAATGAATTCCATCTAGTTACCACAGGAACTGGGAACTTACACTTGCAAATGTCATATATTGTGTCTGATGCTGCTGTACTTCTACTATCTAAATTCCAGAAGTGTGTTAATTTATTAAAAGTTGACTTAGAAATTTTGTTGTAATCATTATTAGAAATTTTAGATATATCGCTGGCTGCAATCAAGTTTAAAGTATGTGCACAACATAGCATATGCTGAGGTAAAAAAAAACTACCATTGTTGGCTAGGTTTGATTCCAAATTTAACAAATTATTCAAATTAACTCTTTCTGAATCCAAGTCTGAGCAGTCAGATTCACTATCAAAATTTGAACTCTCTGAACTATTTTCATCAAAATTTCCCACATCACTTGTACTTGCTTCTTCATGAGGTGGAAGAGAAGAGAATACTCTGAATGCCTTACCAAAGTTAGAAGCATTATCTGTGACAATATGTGTTACTTTTGATAGATCAATTTTGTAAGTTTTTGTAATTTCTATCATAACCTCAGTAATATTTTGATAGTTGTGGCTTCCTTTTATGCGTATACAACCAATGACATATGATTGGCGAAAATATGTTTCTTCGTCTATGACGTGACAAGTCATTCCTACAAATAAACTATAATAAATTATAAAATAATCAATATTAATAATGTCCATAAGAAATAGTATATACCCATGTAACTTCGATTATTGGCACTCCATATATCAGCTGTTGCACAAATATAGTCATGTTTTGCAACTAAATTGGTTAGCATTGAAACGTATAGTTCATATTTTAAATCCAATTGTTTTGATAACTGTTTTCTACTTGGAACAGTATCATCATTTGATCCAGTAAGTCCTACAATTAATCTTTTGAAACTTTTTTTTTCACAAGTTCTTAATGGGCGCATTTCATTTACAATATATTCAAACACTAAATCCTTCACCTAAAAATGAAATAACAACAATTAACACACTAAAAAAGTGTTATCTAACACTTAAATGGTTTACATATTGGAGGTATTTTGTAAAAAGAGCATAATCTTTATAATGATATGTTTTATGGAATAAAACTATAAAAAAAAAATCTATTTTTCAAATACAGTGTAAAATTCAGGAAGTATATTAGTTAATAATATAAGTACTTTGAGCATAACTTTAGATAAAAATTAAATAATACAAAAAAATTGTTTTTCTTATTAAAATAAAGGTAATTTTAAATGTATATAATAAATAATAATTAAATAATATTCCAATAAATGAATAAGTGAATATGAATGATAATAGGAATTATATTATTTGTTAAATTACTAAAAATAAAGGCTATTTGTTCATATATTATGAGTTAGGTTAGGAGGAATATAATTTATTATCGATAATTATTCATTTTAACTTGAGTTATTAGTTGGTTACATATATAAAATGATTACTTATTAAATATTTTATAATTATTCCAGTACCTAATATATTATAAAACTTATACCAAAAAACAATTGATAGTCAGGGATACTAAAAATTTTACAAATATTGTAGTAGTTCTATAAAATAAATCTAATGTCTAAAGCACAGTATAAAATAAAAACTATAATTATTAGAAAATGTCTCATAGTGGTGTGTGTATTGTATTATTTTAAATTTTAAAGAATTCTATTTGTAAACATAATTTAATTAGTTAATTTTTTTGTTTCTATTCATCATTCAACTAGTACAATAAAAATTATATCAAAATAATAAATAAAATATGTATAATATTCTTTAAAGTAATTAAAAAGACTAGTATATTGATTTAATAATTATGATATGACATAGAAAAAAATGTATTAAAATGCATCTTTAAAAACTGAGGTATTAGGTAACTAATTAAGTAATTAAGTAAGGTTAATAAAATATTATCACAGATTAGATAAAATTAAAATTTGTTTTTTGTAATCTGTATTCTGTGATATAGGTAGTGCCTGCCTGAGTATTAAACTACCAAGGCTGGGCAAGTTCACGTTTCTTTTTAACTCATTAAGTTACAAATTACTCCTATTTGTTTTTGTCAACTTGTTAAGTTAAACATTAACTTTGAAAGAAAAGTAACTTAACTTAGTTTTAAGTTAAAATTTTCTAATTTGCAAAATAAAAAATTCCCGACATAACAATGTTTATTAGATAGATAGTTTTTCTTTACGCTCATGAAAATTCCTGGAGAAATTTAAAATGATACATCAAATTATTAACTATCAAAAAACCTACTTTTCTAAAACCCTTATTAAAAAATTTGCATTATTCTTTGGACAAAAATTAACTTAATTTAGATGTTTTTGAATAAAATTAACTTGATGTTAACATGTTAATCTTAAAATAAAATAACTTATTAAGTTAAAAGTTAATTTGAAAAAAAGGAACGAGTTAATTAACTTAACGTTTTAACTTTTAATTCGTTAATGCCTAGCCTAGTGAACTACAGTAAAAATAACCACAAATTCCTATTGGTTTGATACTGTTGATTATTTTAGGACAAATAAATTAGAAAAAATCTGAATTAATAATTACCATGTCTTTATTAATTTTTTTTGGACGAACATCAACAAGTTTGGTTTGAATAAAATTTGAATTTTTCTTACTTCTGGCTATTTCAACTTTTGGAATTAATAATGGATGTTGAAGCTATAAACAAGTAATTTTAAGAACATTAATTCATAATTTTATGTAGGTAATTGTTATAATTATAGGTGGGAACTAGGTACCTAAATCATAAACATAAGGCCCTTTTCACACACAGACGGTTTCCGTGTACACGGCAACCGTTTACACGGATGTAGACGTTTCACACATACACGGTTTTCTTGCGGTTTCCGCACAGAATAGCCGTGGTAGAACCGTAGTAGTTGATACAACCTGCCCGTTGTCAGTTGTAATTTGCTGTCGAGGTCTATTTGTTTATTCGATTCTATTTTTTATTTGTTGTAGTTATAAACGATTGTCCAAATGGATAAAAAAAAAATAGCTCTAATACTTTTTAATAGACGCCGTCGTCGTCGTGTCAGAAATATACGAGAAAGAATCTATTGGATTCATCCATATATTTCTAATAGGAAAGAAATAGGTGACTTTTATACCTTGTTTAATGACCTCCGAGAACACGAAGATAAGTTTTTTATGTATTTTCGAATGTCAATGAAATCTTTTGACGAATTACACGACCGACTGAAAAATACATTGCAACGTCAGAATACGTTTATGAGAGACTGCATCGAACCTATGCAAATGTTAGCTGTAACTCTAAGGTAAGTGAATACATAATTAAAATAATAATACATAATAGATAAATAAAATGATTTATTAGTGTTTAAGAAAAAAATATTAATGCATTATACAAATAGTATTATAATTACAGTTTTTAATATATTATCTGAATTATTATGAAAAATCTAAATCTAAGAATGACTCGTCTGTATTGCTATCAACTGAAGACGGATTGTCGTCAATATGGTTATATTGGTGATGAACGTCTGTATGTGTGGGGTGATTCTCTGTAGTTTGGAAACGAATAGAAGATGATCCTGATTGATTTATGGGTAGTTGCAGATCATAATTTTGCATATTTTTTTGAGTAGGAATACAGCGATTATAATTGATATTAGTATTGAAATCCATGTATGGGTTTTGTGTTTGAAATCGTCTCTGCTTAATATTGGTCAATAATTGTAGTACACCCATCTGGAAATTTACCGTTTCATCCTCTGTGAATGTATGCAAAGTTGGAACAATGCCTTTAAAAAATGAAATATGACGATCTTCTGGTTCTTCCAACGCTTTTAACATTCTCATGTCAACCTCATCCATCTTTCTTTTACGAGATCCAAGTTGCTTTCTAGGTGGTATTTTAAATTGCCCACTTTCGTTTCTGTTGTCATTTTCTGAAACAGTTGGTTCAGTATCTTCATTACCCGAGTTGATAGATAAACTATCTTCAGTTGAGCGTGGACAAAATACTTTTGATAAAAATTTCAGCTGTTCTGCGTAGACATATTTTTTTATTACTGAAGCACCAGCACCAGATTTATTTAGTGATTTTTCTTTTTTCGTAGATTTATTAAACGCATCTCGAATATTCACCCATCGCTTTACAACTTCCTTGCCTAAACAAATTATAAATAATTTATTTTCGTTTCAGGTATTTAGCAAGTGGGTGTACTTTTACATATTTACATCTTAATTACAGACTTGGCATTTCAACCATCAGCAACATAGTTAAAAATGTATGTATAAGTATCTGGGAAGTAATGTTAACGGAGTGTATACCTCTCCTTAATAAAGAAAAATGGGAATCGATTACTAAAGAATTTGAGACACGAGCCAATTTTCCACATTGCCTAGGAGCGGTCGATGGAAAACACATCAGAATTATTAATCCCCTAGGTTCCATGTATTATAATTACAAAGGCTATTCATCTGTAGTTTTAATGGCCGTAGCTGATGCTAATTATCGCTTTGTATATGTCGACATCGGGAGTTATGGAAAAGATTGTGACTCGTCTGTATTCAAAAGGTCATCATTATGGACATCAGTTATAAATAATAAGCTAGAAATACTTATTGAAACAAATGTAACCGGAATAGAAAATCACAAGTTACCTTATTTCTTCGTTGGAGATGAGGCATTTGCGCTCCACAAACATTTACTTCGCCCTTTTGGTGGATCGCAACTTACAGAGAAAAAAAGGATTTTTAATTATCGCCTAAGTAGGGCTCGGAGATATGCAGAGTGTACTTTCGGAATTTTGAGCAACAAGTGGAGGATATTTCAAAGACCAATTAACTTGGAACCCGACTTTGCAGTTATAATTGTCAAAGCTTGTGTCATTCTTCATAATTTTGTTCGAGACAGGGACGGATATCAAGTTGAGGACACAGAAGTAATAATAGGTCTTGATGAATTACAAAGAGAACAGGAGACACGAGGAGGATTAGCAGCTAATAATGTCCGCAATGTGTTATGTGATTATTTTACATCAAATGCAGGGGCTTTGAAATGGCAAATGTTAAAAATATAGACATTATACTTAAATATAATTAATACTGTTTGTATATAGTACATAACTATAATGCAAAATATTTTTTGTTTTAGATATTAATAAAATAACTAACATATAAATATCAAATACTTTGTACTTAACTCCTAAATAACTTGTACATTTTCGAGAGTAAAACCTTGTATAACTCATTTAATATTGTACCTGGAGATACCATATTTACTTTATACTACTTAAAACTGATATTTTTGATTATATAAAATAAATTAAATAAGTAAACTTACCAAAATTATTTTTTTGCTCATCGTCGTAATTACTGAAATCACTATTCAATTCCATACACACTTCTTTCCAGGCATTTTTTGTTTCAATCCTGTCTTTATATATATTAGATGTTTTATCCCACAATACTGGACGAACTTCTACAAGTGAGATTAATAAATCGACATCCATAATAATTGTTAGTATTGTATGTAATCGTACAACATGCAGAATGACAGAAAAAAATGAATTGACTGTGCCGTGTATGTGTGAATGGTATCGTAATATGCAATGCATTACTGAGC
Organism: Diuraphis noxia; assembly: GCF_037042655.1. NCBI lineage: Eukaryota > Metazoa > Arthropoda > Insecta > Hemiptera > Aphididae > Diuraphis > Diuraphis noxia. The sequence goes on along the minus strand of NW_028301711.1, from coordinate 100,489,598 downwards.
CGTGACGGAACTTTGAACCGTAGTGTGGACTCGCACGGACGCAACACGGACACGGCACGGTCGAGATAACGTGTGAAACCTTCTATAAATAGCCATACATTAGTGAACCGTCGAAAAACCGTTTACACGGAAACCGTGTGTGTGTGAAAAGGCCCTAAAATATTATGATACACTTTGACATTTTGTTCTTAATATTTAGATATACCTTGACTCCTTGTAAATTGTGATATTTTATTATTTATTATAGTTACCAATAAAAAATTAACCACAATGTTTGGATTTAAAAGAAATTGTTTAAAAAACTTACTTTAATATGACTTAACAAATTGCCTCTCGACTTAGTTGACGCACTTATGTTTTTATGACAGTTAACACAAGATGCTATTATTTTATCACCATTGATCGACACCAATTTGTAAAATTCAACAAATAAATATTGAAATTTTGAATGATGCGGTACATTTTCGGTCGACGATGTTGGTGAAACGTCTGTACCAGTTATCGGATCATCAACGTTTTCATCCGTTTGTAGACGAATTCTTTTAGTGTTGGGTAATGATTGAATCAAGAAACGATCCATTACAAAATATAAAATATTTCTCCAATAAAATTAAGTCATAGACAAAACTATAAAAACTATAGGAAACAGGAACACTGAACAAGTTAAGGACGAGTGTGCGCTGCGTACAATACGAAAAGGATATCTCACACCAGTTAATTATTTTGTTGTACAATATAGCATACCCATACAAATTCGTATAACGCCATAATAGCTGTGTATTTGATATATTTGATTTAAGTAAACTCCATACTGCTTTACCGGCTTTTACTTCTCTTCATTAAGAAGTCGTTTGAATATATTCCCAATCATAGGTTACTACATAAACAATATTGATTTAAATTTCATTTACAAATGCCTATGACACTAAGATTGTGCAAACCTGAAATTCGATTATAAAAAACATAAAAATATATTGAGATGTCCATTGATGTGTATTTGTACGGAAAATTAATCATCAAATTTATTAATTTGTATTGATATCGTTGTTTAGTTTGTATACGGAAGATCGAGAGTTCAACGGAAGTATTTCGCTAAAGGAACATTATAACCGACCGACTGATTTAGTATTGAATCACATGGATCAACTTGTCAGAGGGCTATCTACACAGAAGACACAAAAAGTCGATATGCTATTTACAAAAACGGTTGGTACTTAAAATAGGATCAAAATAACGTAATTTCTTATTTATTTATTTTTTTTACAGATAAATAATGAAGATGTACATAGAATAGATTGTATTAAAAATATTTAACTACCTTATGTATAATATTATGTTTAAATATTTTGTTTAGCTTACAAACTACTTATACACTGTTCATCCAGAAAATTTGTTTGGGATGGATGTTGTCAGTTTGGATTTACAAAGAAACCGCGATCATGGTATTCCAAGTTACACAAACTTTAGAGAATATTGTGGACTAAAAGCAATAAGAAATGTACAAGATTTAGCCAAAATCATGGTGGAAGGTGTAAGTTCAAACGTATTTGAAATATGTAATCGTCTGATACTTCTTACTTTATTCCTGTATAATATTATATATAGGCATCTGAAAAATTATTGAAGCAATACAAACATTGGAAAAAAATAGAGTTATTGGTAGGTGCATTATTCGAGAAACACGAAGACGACGCAATGGTTGGTCCAACGATGAGGTGTATCATCAGAGAACAGTTCGTAAGGACGAGAATTGCAGATAGATATTTTTACGATTTGCCAAAAGCGTTCAATGAATGTTAGTGCATTTGAAATATTTTGAATGAATTATTTTTAATTAAACTATATTTTTAAATTCAAGATCAACTGACAGAAATCAGAAAAGTGACCCTTGCCAGAGTCTTTTGCGATAACAGCAATAATGTCACAACAATGCAGAAACGGGTATTTTTAGTACCTACAGTGGATGATTTGATACGTTGTGATTCCCAATTAATTCCGAAAATCGACATCAATCAGTGGTCAGAAATAGTCAATACATTTCGAAAATGACATCATACAAAATATTAATAATATTTATGTAACTATTTAATTAGGTATAGTGTTTAATGTCAATAAAACAACAGTAATAGTTTATAAGAATTAAAAGTTTTCTTATATTTTATAATCAATTAGATAGCATAGTTTCACCATTAGTTGAATATTTTTGCTTTTTACCTATTTATATATAGATCTAAGCAATGTTTTTTAGTCACTGAGCGATAATAATTTATTTTACCATTTAAAAACAATATATATACTGGGTGATTTTTATATCAAACACTCATTATTCAAAAAAGTATTGACTTTTTCAAAATATTTTTTTACATATTTTTAAGTTATTAAAAACCAACGCTTTTATTAAAAAAATATTATTTTTTTAAATATTTTTTATCCTTATAATTTTTTAAGTTTTTTACTTTTTTGAATGGCAACACAGTTTTTTAATTTCATATTCCAAAGCAGAATATTTTTCTAAAAATGTTGATACATAAAAATCGAATTTAGGAGGATTAATTTATGAGTTATAAGTATTTAAAGTTATGACAAGCGGAGTAGTGGACAAACATTTTGCGGGGTAACTCCGTACCCCACTCGATTCTGCCAATCTAAACTTCAAATACCTATAACTCATAAACTACTAGCGCTAAATTCGAAATTTTAAGGTAATGATTAATTAAAAAAATAGCTTTATTAATTTATGAAATTTTAAGTATAGGTTACAATTTGAAAATCAAAAGTTGATAGTCGTTTATCTAATAAATATAAGGGTGAAAAATATAAAAAAAATAAACAATTCAAGAAGAGTGTAAATCTGCAATTTTGAAAAAAAAAAGTCAATACTTTTTTAAATAATGAGTTTTGTTTGATAAAAGAACCACCCTGTATATGTATATAATATGTACCATCTGATTTGCAGAAATAATTAATAATTATTTACAAAACTAAAAAAAAAATTTTTTCTAAACTCTCAGTAATTAGAATTTTTTTTTTTGCTCTCTCGGTACGTTCAACTACTCAACAATTCGAACTCTCGGTATTATAAAGTTTTTCAACAGTCCCGTCAACTTCGAATTATCAATAGTCGATTGTATGATATTGTGTAGTTAGAAAATTATTGACATTTTACATTTGTCTATGATGTAATTATAGTTTTGTAATGTGCAAATCGATTCCATTATAACGCGGGATGCGTGTTTCGGACTTGTTTTAATTTGTATACTGTACAAATGTGCACAGCGATTGCGTGCACTACTGCACCATTATAATACACGGCGATAACGTTCCGTCGCGGAAAACTGTCCAATTGTTTGGCCTTCGAAAAAAAAACCAATCCAAATATTTTATTATTTTCATAATATTCTGAATTTATATTTTGAAAAATAATCTTAATAACACTACAGGTACATAGTTGTGTTATTATGATTTATGTTTTCAATTTTTCTTGAGTTTGGATAGGTAGTGCAAATGTACTTGTACACGTTTACATATTACCACTGGTCACGGTCGTACATATAAGATGCCAGATCGCCGGCGGCCGGTACTCGTCCACTTGGGCATGGGGGTAAGAGTCGACGGTGTCGCATCGTAGTCATTCGTGATGGTTGTTTATAAGGTAGTAGACAGGTCGGTGCGGTACCTAGGGTTGCCAACTTTTATAATCTCAAAAACTGGACACCTACCGAAAACCTAACCTTTATGATTGTCATAAACTTATTTATGATAAAATAAATAATAATTATAAATAATTTTTTTTTAATTATATTTTTTTTTTTTTTTTTTTTACTATATTTCTGATAGTAGAATGTATAAGTAAAAGTATATAAAACATGTAAATTAATTGAATAAATATATAATAAATAAAGTTATTGTATATTAATTAAGTACTACTCTTTGTTACAGTACAGTCATACACTGAACAGGAACCAGAAAATCTAAACTTTCCAATCGAAACCTGGACTGTTGGCAACCCTATGCGTACCGTGTCAGTTTCGTGAACCGAACGAACGAAATTCTTATAAAATATGTGATTCATTTATACACTTATATGTGTTTGTTTGGAAAATGTAGTGGTAGTATTGGTTACCTGTAGTAGGGTGGGTTTGAACACAATATGCTCTTTGTTCGCCGATGCCCCGGCAGCGTATTTCAGAATACTAACTGATAGTGTCCGAAACTGGTTAGCCTCTGTAGTGTGTCTGTTCACTACAATACTTAACTGATGATTCGATAATACGCGCCCAGGCATGGCCAACCACTCGTATGACCACAAGCATCAGATTATCGACGTCGGATCGTCGCGCCGCCGCTACCACTGGGCCGAAGTCAGTAAGAAACAAAACCAGTTATTAAAACGCACTCTGAAATCTCGGTCATACCTCGATAACGAATCGATAAACCCGAGGTGTTAAAATATTTCAGTTATTAGCCGAGTACTTTTAGTGCCTTAACGATACAATCAATACAAATTCAATCGCACGATAGCAGCCAACGGAAAGAATAGAACAGAATAAAATTCGTATATTAAACAAAACAATTTTATTTACGGTGAGTACCAAACGTTCATTTATAGAATAATAAGTAATATTGACTGTCCAGAATTTGATATCAGTTATGGTAGGACAAACAGCAGACGAGGCCTTAAATATATCTATTAAATTTAAAATTAAATATCCAACATTATAGTATAGTTTATACAATAATAACGGATTGGTAGTTAGATACCAAATAAAAATGTGCGAATTCGATTAACATTAGAGAATTATTACTAAAAAAAAAAAAAGTTTACATTGAACTTATTGTAATAATATAGTAGTGTGGTATAGTGTTGCTTTGGGGGGGAGGGGCGTAGAAACTTAAACATTTATTTATGTTAATATCATGTCATGTTATTATATAATTAAAACACATCAATTTTAAATTAAATTTTTGTAAACAGCTGAAATGGTAAAAAGATAATATTGTATACGCGAAGGATATTTGCATTGTTTATGCCTATAGGACTAATGAAACTAAATTAAAACTAAAGTCGATGAATAAAGATTGTAAAAACAGAAAATAATATCAATTTTTATTTTTTATTATAGTATATTATTCATACTTATTTATATTACTATATTAGTTGTATTGTGTATTAAAATATTCATAGGAATCTCATTATTCAAAACATAGAATCATAGTTAATAGCATCAATTCAGCTATATTAATACTGTTTGAACTTCCCGCCGCTTCCAGCGCAACATTCGGCAACCGGTCCGCGAGTCAGCGCGTCGCGCGGCCCGCGGACACCGGGCTTCGGCCAAGTCGCCGCCGGCGACTAAAACTTGTCTTTTTCGTACGCTCGACTTGAGCGGACCGTGCGTGTATCGCGTCCGGCCGTTATTCGGTGCCGTTTTGCGACAACCTCGTGGGTGCGACTTATCCGCACTTGGTCGTAATTATATTGTTCCGCGATTTGTGTTATTTCGCTGTCGCGCCGTTCGACGCCGTTGTCGTCGTTCTCGACGTCGTACCGATTTTCGTCGACCGGTTGTCCGTTGCGCGACCGTTATTTGCCGTCGCGTGGGTGCCGCCGATATTCGCGCACATATTATTATTTATTTATTCGTGCCGGTACATCAATAATATAGATAATAAATAGTACTTCATTTAAACTTTTAGATCAATGGACCAAAATATGTACTAATTTCAATAATTTCAATAATATGCTTGTAAAATGTAATATAAAATGTAATATAAAAACTGTAATATATCAATTACCTACTGCAAGATGGTTAGTTATATTGTACTTGTACTATTTTTTATTTTCAGGTATAACAGAGAAATTTAGGTGCGTTGGTCATGTTAAATGTGTAGATAAATTCAAGTATTTACTATTATTATTTATTAAATTGTTTAATTAGTATAATATAGTTTAGTCATATCATTATACAATTTAATTAAATACATTAAGTTATATTTTGTTTATTGATATACATAATTTGACTCACCTTAAAACTGTAATACATTAAGTACCTACCTACTACATAGTATATTTTATACCGAAGCCCATTGGAGTACCTATATCCAACTACTTTATTTACTAATTTTATTTCACTATTAATTCATGTCCATGCATATAATATAACTCTACTATTATGTATATACATACATCTATAAAATACATTAGTCATATTATGTAGGTACATAATATATATATATATATCAATTTGTTTATTACATTTGATATTAAATAAATAAATATACGTGATAGACCATAGACCTATATATTGAGTAATATCAAATTATGTCATATCATTATACAATTGAACCATCAGAGTATTATATTATACTATTTGAAAAATATAGGTGCGTTGATCATGGTAAATGTGTCAAGTATTAACTAAATATTAATTATTATTATTATTTATTAAAAATACTTATAGTATATTCATATAATTAGTTATAGTATAGTCATATAATATGATTAAATTCATCGAGTTATATTTTTAATATACATAATTTGACTCAAATAAAAATTGAGTACCTACTACATAGCATATTATAATATGTTATTGTATACTTAATGTGAAATAACCTGTTTCCAATACCTAGTTACTCTCTATTAGTCTATTAATGTTATGTACCTACTCTTGGAGTACCTACTCACCTATGTCCAACTACCTTATTTACCAATTTCAATGTTAATTCATTTATTTAATGTATACATATTACAATATGCCTAGTTCATATATTATGACACTATACTGTTAAACACACAATGCAAACTATTACAAAAAAAAACCTATTTCATATACCAACCAATACCAATAATATAGATAGTAAATAGTACTTAATTTAAACTTTTAGACCAATGGACCAAAATATGTACTAATTTCACTATTAATTCATGTACATACATAATATGCTTAAATTATATAAATATATCATTAGGTATAAAGATGCATGTATATAATAAATAGTACATAATATATATAATATATCAATTTGTTATTCATAATTAGTAATTACCAATAACTCAACCTCAACCAAACTGTGATACATTTAATAGGTACCTACGACAAAGTATACATGTAGGTTAGTTATTATTATCATTTATTAAATAGTTTAATAAGTATAGTATAGTATAGTCATATAATTATGCAATTTACCTGCCAGAAATTAATTAAACACATTAAGTTATATTTTGTTTAATTTGACTCGCCTAAAAACTGTAATATACTAATTAAGTAGGTAGTAGGTACTACAAAGTATACATGTAGGTTAGTTATATTGTACTATTGTCTATTCAAATAATAAAATAAATATACAATGAATCCCTTTTAAAAAATATAGGTCCGTTGGTCATGGTAAATGTGTAGATAATAAAATCAAGTATTAATTATTATTATTATTATTATTATTATTTATTAAATAGTTATAGTATAGTCATATAATATGATTAAATCCATCAAGTTATATTTTTAATATACCTACATAATTTGACTCACCTAAAAACTGTAATATACCAAGTACCTACTACATTGTTTATTATATATCGATCCCATCAAACGATCAAACCTACCTATAATATAAGTAATAGAGTAGTCATATAATTGTACAATTTAACTGCCAGAATTCAATCAGTTCTATTAGATCTACTGTTTACACACAATGCAAACTGTTACAAAAAAACATATTTTATATGGTAGGTATACCAATACCAAAAATATAAATAGTAAATTTATAATTTTAGACCAATGGACCAAAATATGTACTAATTTCACTATTAATTCATGAACATACATAATAGGCTTGTAAAATGTAAAATATTAATAAAATGCAATAAAATAAATATAATATAAAAACTGTAATATATCAATTACGATATAAAATATATAGAATATATTATATTATTAACAAACAATACAAATAAATATAATACATAAATATAATAATAATAATAAAAATGAATATTTTTTTTATAATATTTTATAATATATTAACTTTATATTATTTTGAATGATGTAATGATTGTCTAATCTTTTTTTAAAAATTAAATATGAGAACCAACTCAAAAGAAAACTAAACACCTATGGTAGTAATACTTTAGTATAGGTTTGTGGAATTAGTTATAACTATTAGTTAAGATTTAGTTATAACATATATATATGTTAATAGTAATAATAATAGTATGTTCATATTTAAATAATAATATAATAAATAATAAACTTTTATTAATGTGATTTTGCATTAATAACACAATTTCTAATGTTAATATATTTACATTAATTAATTTTATTAACATAATAACAAAGTTAGTTGGAAATATAATGATTAATAGGTATTAATAAATATATTTAATATTATTACTTTTATTTGTGAATTTGTATAGGTAATATGATATACTTTTATTAATGTGATTTTGCATTAGTAACACAATTTTTAATGTTATGCAGTAAATTTCTGGGTTTCTTTTTGGGACGGTTACTATCACTTGTTGCTGGTCTACCTAAAGTAAAAAATGCTATTGTTAAAATTGTAATTGTTATATTTGTATTGTGTATCTTAATTTTACCTGCAAGCAAACGTTTACTTCCTCTAGTAATTCCTGGTCTTCTCCTAGCTATTGTAGTTGGTTGTACTTTTATTGATGCTCCGTCTCTATGTCTAAGAGATAACGAGGATGTACCTGCTGTTGCTAAAAAAGTATTAAACTGGCCTTCTGTGTGTATTTTATCTAATCTTTTTTTGAATTTTAACAAATTATCATAAGTTGATTCACCATACTTTATTATATTATTTGACAATTTCTGAGTAATATCATCTAATATGGATAAACAATCTTGTTTTTCTAAATTGGGATTGTGTTCTTTTACAATCTGCATACTTTCCGTTGAACTCTTTTTATTTGAATCTTGATGAATGTCATGAGATATAGGTGACTGTGTATGAACTACTTCTGCAGGTAATAAGCCCTCGTAAAACGTCTTATTTGGTACTTTTTCACCTAATGCCAGTTTTGCTATTAAGTATTTGTCTTCTATGGTTACTGGAGGAAAGTTAACTCCAATTTTATTAAAATATTTGTAAACTATACCTTGATGTTTACAAAATTTTCCATGTATTCCAACTTTACATGAACAAATACCAATAGTAGGTTCAACGCAATACATGAGCTGTTTGTTTTCTTCACTCGGTACATAATACTCTTCATTTTCAACATATATTTTGTCTTTTGAAGCATAGTCACAAAGTTTAATAATTTTTTCAAAATATTTACGTGCTGTGGGGTTTCTATCATTTGAAAATTCTTGAAACTTCCTTCTATAGTAATCTTCTAGTTTGGTGCAGCAAAAATCAACAATTGAAACAACATTATAAGCCTTAACTCTACACAGCACATTTTCTTTAAATATTCTTACAGAAACTTCACTAAAATTGTTAGTGTGATGGCCTCTATTTGTGTGATCTCTCCAGGCTAAACACCAGCGTTCTTTATAAGTCCAATGTTCTACAGTAACATATCTGCACCATTTACTATACATACTTCCAATTTCTAAAGTAACTTCAAATGCGGTATAAGCTTCTTCAACTGTTTCAGCATACAGCATTTTTCTAAATGATTGCATCATAGGTTGACGGTCTTCTTTGTTTATATTATTTTTACCATCCCAAAGCCACCTCCAAACAGCTTGTAAAACATGAAATATGCAAAGAAGAGATTTTGAGTTTGGCCAAACTGCTTTCAAAGCATTAATTTCTGCATCTGAATTGTCTGTTAAAAATATGGTAGGAAAACCTTTCCCACCAAAGGCATTCTGTACATTATTTTTAATCAATAGAAATCCAGCTTTATATGATTCTTCACTTTGACCTTTTGTTATAAGAACACCCAATGGTGCAGCACCAGCTGCACACGGTGTTAATAAAAAAGTGATACAATGGTTTTCTGGGTCACAAGAACTAGTAGAATCAACAAAAACTATATCTTTAGCAAGTGGTAAATCATGGGCTCTTGACATAATTGGTGTAAGTATAAGTACTGAAAAAGGATTATCTTGAATAAAAATAGATACTCCATTTTCATTATATGTTTCTTTCTTTTCTTTAAGTTTCTAATACATTAAAATATTAAAAATTAATTAAATAAATAAAAAAAGTACATTTTAATTTATATAAATTACATGCATTGAATTGTGATGATTATTTAACATTTTAAAAATACTCTATTTTTAGTAGATTAATGGTAACAACTAATAACATACCATGATTACACCTTGACCAGTACGAGGGCCTAAATGTGTAGATCTCCATTTTTCATGCCAGTTTTGTACAGTTCTATAAGTAGGATTTAGTCTAGCATTAGCAAAATCTTCAACTGAACAATTCATCATAGTCATCACACTTTCATGATAACTGTAAATTATGAAATTATACCGAGTTTTAATTCATATTTAAATATAAAATTAATATAATAAAACATCTGGTCATATTTAAATAAGACTATAATTATAATTATAAGTACTTTTAATATTTTCACATTTATATACATATAAAACAGATAAGTATATGAATTATTTATGTTATTTTATTATTGTTCTCAATTTAATTAAGAAGTAAAATCATTTGTATGTATGATTCTTACCGAATGGCTTCTGTCATTGTCATTCCATCATTCATATATTCCTCAAAAGTTTGTCTTAAATCATCTGTTGCTTTCAAATATCTAAGGGCTTCTGCTGTGTTAATGCTATGGTTGTGTTCATTCCAAATTGTAATAACACCAAACAATTTATTCTGTAAATTATGTAACCATAGGCACATGGAACACAATTAACATATATTAACATATTATAAAAAAAATAACCCTAACAACAAATTATATTATAAAGCGTATCCTAATTCTTTTTAGTTCGAAAGAATTAGTATTTTAACTACAAGAAATAAAATATTCTCTTTAATATGGTGAAATATGAAATTATACACATTTTTGTAACTAAAAATTAAAAAAAAATTATAAAAAATAGGTCAAAAAGAAGAATATCTACTAAAAAAGAAGCTCAAAAATGTTATAAGGCTAAAGTTGCAACGTTGCAAGTATAAATAATTATACATAAAAATAGAACTATAATTTAGTACTTAATATGTCTGCATTTATTACAGACCTTAAAACAACTCATGATTAATATAGATTTATACAAAATTTATATAGGTAATTGTCACAAAAAATCAGAATACACATATTTTACTTTCACAAATGGATCAGTTTTTCTTGTAGATACAGTATCTACTTTAATCACAAATTTGACTTGAGCTTTGCAACTTGTGTTTTTAGACAGTCCTCTTTTGTTACTTTCTTTATCAACCTTATGATATGAACTATGATGGCACACAAAATGTTTTCTACATATTTAAAAATTTACCAAGTTCAATTAAATACAAAACCAAAAAATAAATATATTATAACATTCACTAACTTGCATTGAATGTATTTTCCATTTGGAACTGACGAACGAACATTCCACTTAGTGGCTGTAAGAATTGAAAATTCTTCCATCCACTTACCTATACTGCATAAATCTACTAAATTTGAACGTACCTTGGTTACTTCGTCATTTGTTTCAATAATTACGTTGTTAAAAGAAGTAGGAAGATTACTTGAGTTTAGTTTAAGATTCATTTTCACAGAAGTTCAAAAAACTTCAAGAATAAAAGAATATTGGACAACTTGTCGACTACTCATAAGCATTTACAGACAATTGAAGATAACATAACTTAGAAAACAAAAACTCTCTAATCATATTAGAGTGTTTATGTGACTAAAAATAGAAATAATAAATTTATAAAAATTATCTATTCATTTCTAACTAACTTTGTTTGTTATTATGTAAATAAAATTAATTAATTGTGTTATTAATGCAAAATCACATTAATAAAAGTTTATTATTTATTATATTATTATTTAAATATGAATATACTATTATTATTACTATTAACATATATATATATATATATATATATATATATATAATATGTTATAACTATTAATATTAATCATTATATGTCCAACTAACTTTGTTATTATGTTAATAAAATTAATTAATGTAAATTTATTAACATTAGAAATTGTGTTATTTGTGACTATGCTTCAAAAGACAAAATATATGTTGAAAATGAAGAGTATTATGTACCGAGTGAAGAAAACAAACGGCTCATGTATTGCGTTGAACCTACTATTTGTATTTGTTCATGTAAAGTTGGAATACATAGGAAATTTTGTAAACATCAAGGTATAGTTTACAAATATTTTAATAAAATTGGAGTTAACTTTCCTCCAGTAACCATAGAAGACAAATACTTAATAGCAAAACTGGCATTAGGTGAAAAAGTACCAAATAAGACATTTTACGAGGGCTTATTACCTGCAGAAGTAGTTCATACACAGTCACCTATATCTCATGACATTCATCAAGATTCAAATAAAAAGAGTTCAACAGAAAGTATGCAGATTGTAAAACGGACAATCACGGACAATCATTACATCATTCAAAATAATATAAAGTTAATATATTATAAAATATTATAAAAAAAATATTCATTTTTATTATTATTATTATATTTATGTATTGTATTTATTTGTATTGTTTGTTAATATAATATATTCAATATATTTTATATTTTTTAAATAGTAAATAATATATAGTAGTATAGGTATATAGTATATCGTAATTTAAATTTGAATTTGGCGCTAAACATTTCAGACCAATGAGAATGCCGTATTTCCCTATGGGTTTTATTTGATGTGCGGAATGTTAATATGCACCGCGGCGCATGTGCCGACCGGTAATCAAATCTTCATTATTATTGTAAATTGTCGTTATTGCCCTATCATTATTTGATATTTATTGTTTATTATTATTTTGAGTTGCGCCCGGGAAAAGACGTTTTCCTGGCCAACATATGCACATTTTTCGTGCCTTATAATATATTATTGTCATTTATATACGACGTGCTATTATTTATATTTATTGGTCACCTATCCCGTCCAAAGTCGAACACCATTTTCCTTTATTCTAGTGGCTGCCCAGCCAAATGCTGAGCGAATAGCTGGCAGTCCAAACATTTGGTAGCAGAGCGTGGTTCTTTTATTACTTAATTGTGGTGTTCACGTTTGGATTGGGTTCGTGACAGTTTAGATAGGACCATTGCCCCGTTTTTATTGTAGTTGAGCGCTGCTAGATTGAGTGATTGTCCCGGGGTTACGTGCGCGCACCTTTTTCCTGCATCTTTCCGAACTCGTAACCAGTCGCCATGGCTGCTGACGAGGAATTGGAGCGGGATAAACGCGCGAAGGATCGGGCATTGGCTAAACGGGATTCGTACGTCGCTCGCATTAAGGCTATCCACGCGGCTGCTTTATCGGCCAGCGATGATGCGACCAAGGCGCCGCGATTACTCGCGGCATCCGCCAAGCTGGATAATCTAGTGACTGGGTTCGAGATTGAGGACAATGCTGTGTTCGAAGCTTATTGTGCTCTCGATATGTTGGGCGAGTATACGACGGACCTTCTTGTTGAAGTAAACGAGTGGGTTTATGATATCCAGACTATTGCTTCTCGCTATCGTGTTCAACCCGTCGCCGGGGGAGACCCTCACGTGGCACAACCCCGCGTTTTCCGTAGACTACCTGAAATTCCATTACCGCAATTCGATGGCGATATTCACAAGTGGCCCGCATTCCGTGATCAGTTCCTCGCGGTAGTGTCTCAATTTCCGGACATACCCGACATCGAGCGGTTTTATCATTTGCGTAGCTGTATTCAGGGAAGTGCCGCCGACGTCATCCGTGGTATATTGGTTTCGGGAGCCACCTTCGCCGTAGCCTGGGCCGCATTGGTATCGCGTTACGACAAGCCGCGTTTAGTCGCGGGATCTTTTGTCGACCAATTATTGCAAGTGCCCGTGGCGTCCGTGGACAGTTTGTCGGACTTGAATAAATTTATGTCGGTGTTCGGTGAAGGTATTTCAGTCCTCACCGCATTACAGGTTCCAGACTTAGGCGATTTCATTTTATTTTCACTGGCGTCACGGTGCCTTTCGTCGTCGTGTCGCACGTTGTTTGAGTCGGAAACGACAAGTGACTTTCCCACGGTGGATGATTTGTTCACATTTATCAAAAACCGTATCGCTATACTCGAGCGCGTACAGGGCGCCGCCGGTAAACAGGCCGTGCTCGCGTCCCGTCCTAAGGACCGACCGTCTGCGCCGTCGAAGTGGTCACGTAAAGTGGATCGACCATCGCCGACATCATTAGTCTCAGCTGTGCCAGTACCGCCGCAACCACCGCGCACATTGTCGTGTCAATACTGCAATAATTCACACGCGCTCGATGTGTGCCGTAAATTTAGTTCACTACCCGCGGATGAACGCACGAAATGGGCGCGTGCTCAACGTATCTGTTTCTCGTGTCTCAGCCCCGATCACTGGTCACCTAATTGTAAGGCGCCCGCCAAATGTGCAATTTGTTCACGCCGTCATCATAGTTTGTTGCATCCGACGGCTACGGACGTTGCGCCGTCATCGGAGGCGGAGTCAGCTGCCATCCCCACATCGCTATTATCCGGGCTCGGGTCGCCGTCCGTCGTGCTTGGCACGGCGTTGGTACATATCCGCGATCGTTCTGGGAGTTTCCAAGTGGCCCACGCGTTGATCGATTCAGCGTCACAAATAAACGCGATCTCACTGCCATGCGCGAAACGGTTAGGTCTCCGTTGGTCAACTTGGTCGGCACCAATTTCGGGTTTAGCCGGCGTGCCGGTAGTCACGGTACAAGGACGAGTCGATTGCCATGTTGTGCCGCGCTACGCGTCCGATCCAGTTTTAGCGTTCGAGTCATGGGTTCTACCGTCTATAACCGGTGACCTCCCGCGGCATTCGTTGGAACCGTCTGTACGGGATAAGTTTTCGCACTTGGCGTTGGCGGACCCGGATTTCCATACCGCCGCGCCGGTTGATCTATTATTAGGCGCAGACCTGTTTTCATCTATTATTGACGGGCGTCAGGTTGTTGTGGATAAGTCGTTGCCAGCCGCGTTCAGTTCATGTTTCGGGTGGATCCTTATTGGGTCAGTGTCGCCGTCAGATATATCGATCCCGCAACCACCCGCCGTGTCTCTACTCACGTCCGTGGAGCAATTAATCGACCGGTTTTGGCACATCGAAGAGCCCGACGTAGCCCCGTTGAAGTTTACCGACGCCGGCAAATGCGAAGCCGTATTCCGTGATAATGTTGTCCGTGACGAGTCCGGCCGTTTTTTGGTTCCATTGCCGTTTCGTGTACCGTTGCATGATAATTTATTTCCTGGGTCTCGGGCGGTCGCAGCCAAACGGTTCGATCATCTCGAGCGAAAGCTAAGCTCGAACGATCGAATGCGCACCAAGTATAACGATTTTATGTCGGAATATTTGTCACTCGGACACATGTCAGTGGCGTCCAATCCTGGCCGGTATTTTATTCCGCATCATGCTGTGTGTGGCGCCGATGAAAAATTCCGCGTAGTGTTCGACGCGTCCGCTCCGGTCGCTGATGGTTCGTCATTGAACACTTCGTTATTCCCGGGTCCAAAGCTACAACAGGACATCGTAGATGTGCTCACGCGGTTTCGTTTGTTCCGTCACGCATTTACCACCGATATTTGTAAAATGTACAGACAAATTACGGTCCTTCCGCAATATCGTGCGTATCAGCATATTCTATGGCGACCGTCCCCGCACATGGAGCTCGTCGAATACGAGCTAAATACCGTGACGTATGGCGTAAATTGTGCGCCGTTCCTCGCGCTACGGGTTTTGCAAGAGGTCGCTGATGTCGACTGCCGCGGTTCCGCCCGCGTGTGCGACGCGTTGCGCCACCAGACGTATGTAGACGATATTTGTTACGGCGCCGACACTGTGGACGACGCGCTCAGTATTCAAGTAGAGTTAACGGCTGTCCTTAACGGCGCGGGTTTTGAACTGCGAAAATGGGCGAGCAACACCGTAGCGGTCGTGCATGCTGTTCCGGAAGAATTCCGGGTGATTAAATCTACAACGTTTGCCGGTGATGAGGGTGGTGACACGAAGGTACTCGGATTGTCTTGGCATACCGGTGGCGATTATTTCGGATGCGAAGCTCACCTCGACTCAGCCCCGGTATTTACCAAACGTGGTATATTGTCACTTACCGCACGTTTTTTCGATCCGTTAGGTTTATTCGCGCCGACAATTTTTCTTGCCAAGCACATTATGCAACGCACCTGGCAGTCCAATTGTACGTGGGATCAACGGTTGCCTACCGAGATTCACTCAGATTGGTCGCGGTTCGTCGACGAATTGCCCGCGCTAGCCTCCGTGCATGTTCCGCGTTATTTCAATACAACTGTAAGAGCTCCGTGTTCGTTGTATGGATTTTGCGACGCGTCGCAACGCGGCTACGCCGCGGTAGTGTTTTTGCGCATCCACGATGCTCCTCGCGCGACGTCGGTCATGTTGGTCGGTTCAAAGACCAAGTTAGCGCCGATTAAACCGTTATCGATTCCGAGGCTCGAGCTGAATGCCGCAGTGTTATTGTCGCGCTGGATGAGCCGAATATCTTTATTATTAAATACGCACATCGATATCGTTGACATGTGGGCCTGGACGGATTCGTCGATTGTATTGTCATGGTTAACTGTGCCCCATGACACATTCAAGCAATATGTATCAAACCGTGTTCACCAGGTACGGACGTTGTTGCCGAGTTGTCAATGGCGCCACGTCAGTTCGGAGATGAACCCGGCGGACTGTGCGTCCCGTGGGTTGATGCCGTCTGAGTTGCCGCACCATAAGTTATATTGGCAGAGCCCCGACTTTCTCCGTGACCCTCCGCAAGAATGGGGGAGTGACATCGCGCGTTTGCCCGTTGAGGAACTCCCTGAAGTTAAATCTGTGTCACCTGCAGTTTGTTTAGCTGCCCCCACGGTCGAATGGTTCACGCGTTTCTCGTCTTACGACGCACTCATCCGTGTGGTCGCGCGTGTGCGCCGGTTTATCGATATTTGCCGCCGACGTCCTGTCGTGAGATCGAATGCGCTTACTCGAGTCGAGCTCGACGGTGCAACTCGCGCGGTGATCGCTGCGTCTCAACGTGTCACATTTCCGACATTGGTCAGCGACCTGCAAAAATTACACCGCTTAGCATCCAAGCCGTTGGCACGGCTGTGCCCTTTTGTCGATTCCGAAGGTATAATCCGCGTCGGTGGACGCTTACGTCATTCAGAGTTACCGTACGATTGTCGACATCCAATTTTGTTGGCAAAAGGGTCGTACCTCGCGCTACTGGTATGTCGTCACTGGCACAAAATCACTGGTCACTCGGGACCACGGGTAATGACCTCTTTGATACATCGGCAATATTGGATTGTATCGCTGCGTTCCGTTATCCATTCTGTCGTTAGTCAATGCACACGGTGCGTGCGTCTCCGCGCGTCCGTCCCCACGCCGGTCATGGCGGATCTACCAGAATCGCGGGTGTTGCAATGTCGTCCGTTTTCTTGCGTCGGTGTTGACTACGCCGGGCCTATACCCATGCGTGACAATAAATTACGAAAATCTAGGACGTACAAGGCGTATATAGCAGTATTCGTATGTATGAGCGTCAAGGCCGTCCATTTGGAATTAGTATCAGATTTGTCCACTCCGGCCTTCCTCGCCGCCTTCGACCGGTTCGTCGCTCGGCGCGGCCTACCTACGACGGTCTATTCCGACTGTGGAACAAATTTTGTTGGTGCCGACAGACAATTGCGTCAGCTGATTAATAGCCCAGCCGCACAATCGATTATTACGTCCGGGAAGTCCTACTGCGACTGGAAGTTTAATCCCCCCAGTGCACCACATTTTGGTGGGTTGTGGGAGGCCGCAGTACGCTCGTGTAAACGACTGCTCGTCCGAATCATGGGTGCTCACGCGTTCACGTACGAAGAATTTACAACCTTATTGTGTCGAGTTGAAGCCGTGCTGAACTCACGCCCCCTCACTCCAGCATCGACCGACCCTCACGACCTCGACTGTCTAACGCCCGGCCATTTTTTGATCGGCCAGCCGCTGTTAGCGCTCCCGCCGCGTACTACTGAGTGTCCGGAACGTTCGATCACGGACCGTTGGAAGCTGTTGGACCACTGTCACCAGCACTTCTGGCGCCGTTGGTCGACGGAGTACCTTCATACGTTACAAGAACGAGGAAAGTGGACACGCGATCAACCAAATATTGAAGTCGGACAGATGGTCACCATTAGGGACAGCCTAGCCCCTCCCTTGGAGTGGCGACTTGGGCGGGTGCTCGAGGTGTTACCGGGTACGGATGGTGTGGTGAGAGTTGTGCGCGTTCTGACTTCGCGCGGTATACTCACCCGTCCTGCAGCGAAGCTCGTTTTATTACCTGGTAATGGTACAGGTCCCCTTATTTAATTATGTTTAATTGCCATATGGCCTATTATTTTGTATTTTTTTTGCAATTATTACTCATTGCATTCTATTGAATTATTAACCATTTATTATTATATTATTATGTCAAATTATTATTCACCTTACCTGTTGGTTAGCGTTATTTATTTTTTTGTAATATTTATTCGTGACCCTCTTGTCACTTGTCAACGTATTTAGCGTTATCTATTATTATTATATTATCTATTGTGTCCCTTCTCACATTTTGAGATAATTGTTATTTTATGATATACTTAATCTGTCTATTTTTTATTTACATTTATATTTTTTTTTCCTTCCGGCCTTTTAATATGTATAAACTAGGTCTCAGTATCGGCGGCGTTCAAAGAGGGATGTGAAGCTGCGCCTCCCATGGGGGAGTATGTTTGAACTTCCCGCCGCTTCCAGCGCAACATTCGGCAACCGGTCCGCGAGACAGCGCGTCGCGCGGCCCGCGGACACCGGGCTTCGGCCAAGTCGCCGCCGGCGACTAAAACTTGTCTTTTTCGTACGCTCGACTTGAGCGGACCGTGCGTGTATCGCGTCCGGCCGTTATTCGGTGCCGTTTTGCGACAACCTCGTGGGTGCGACTTATCCGCACTTGGTCGTAATTATATTGTTCCGCGATTTGTGTTATTTCGCTGTCGCGCCGTTCGACGCCGTTGTCGTCGTTCTCGACGTCGTACCGATTTTCGTCGACCGGTTGTCCGTTGCGCGACCGTTATTTGCCGTCGCGTGGGTGCCGCCGATATTCGCGCACATATTATTATTTATTTATTCGTGCCGGTACATCACATTCGTCTGATTCCGACGGGCTATAATTCGTACCCGGTACATCGTTCCCCGGCATTATTATTATTGTGTGTGTATCCGTCGTGCGACGCTATTTCAGTGCCGTGATTACGTAAGTTGCACATCACGTAATCGGTCATTCGCCGCCGCCAACAGCCACCGCTCCCCGTTCACCTGCGTGTCACCGCACCATCGCAACAGCTGTTCCAGTCGCCGCCGCCGATACACCACTCCACCGCGGCGCATGTGCCGACCGGTAATCAAATCATCATTATTATTGTAAATTGTCGTTATTGCCCTATCATTATTTGATATTTATTGTTTATTATTATTTTGAGTTGCGCCCGGGAAAAGACGTTTTCCTGGCCAACATATGCACATTTTTCGTGCCTTATAATATATTATTGTCATTTATATACGACGTGCTATTATTTATATTTATTGGTCACCTATCCCGTCCAAAGTCGAACACCATTTTCCTTTATTCTAGTGGCTGCCCAGCCAAATGCTGAGTGAATAGCTGGCAGTCCAAACAAATACATTTTATCAGACGCAAATATTCACTAAATTTAATAAACGAAAGTAATTAGTTCTTAATATGACATATAAATAATAATGATTAGTGTTTATTATATTAAAATCATTTGAAAAAAAAAAATTCTCAAAAATTTAACAAGCTGATATGTTATAGTGATTAGTTCATGAGAAGTAGATGATAATTGGTAAATGTATTTTAATGCAATCAATATTATTTATTTAATTTAATAATATAATAATTTGTATTTAATATTCAAAATTATAATTATGATTAATAAAATAATACATATTGCTTTGATGATTACAGCTGATAATTATTAGCAGAATGAATTCCTCGATATCTATAAATCTGTTAATCTGTTTGTTGGTATTCTCACCGTCGTTTTGTAAAGGTATGAATAGTAATTTTAGTTGTTGTTTTGTACATTTACATATTTTGAATTTGATAACCTTAGGAAACTGGTACCAAAATATCAAAATCGGAGAATTAGAAAAATATATTGATCAAGCCAGCAGTTTCGGAAATCATGATCTTGGTCAATATATTGGTATGGATATAGGAAGCCCGCCTCATGGACAACTGATCAATTCTCAGCTTTCCGAAGAAGGATATTCAGTTTATTGGAATGCCGAAATTATTACCAAAGCTTCGGACTATATAATTAGAAGCTACTGTCCTAAGTATAATCACACAATACATACATATTATAAATCTGTAAAAAAAAATAAATTTAATATGAATAAATTAAATGATCATTTCAGTTACTATGTTGGTAGTCAAGAACAATGTGCCAAAGACATATCGAAAGTGAAACTAGACAAGACTTCCTCGGGTCACAAGTGTTTGGCCATGTATTACAATGCAACTGCGTGTATAAGAATGAACATGAACTACCGTAGTCCTGATGGTTCTTGTAACAATTTAAAACGTTCCTCTTCAGGAAAGGCGACTACACCTTATAAACGTTTGCTGTTTCCCGCCTATGCTAATAGTTTATATAGTAATATTTCTTAATAATATTGTTTTAAGATTTACATATGTCGATTTTATTCTAAGGTTTTATTAATTGTTTACACAGGTGTTTCGGATCATTATTCATTTCATTCACCGCCCAATGCAAGAAAGCTTAGTGTAGCACTAGTCAACGATGATAATTCACCAGATGACTTCAAAACAATGACGATTGCGTACTGGACGATTTTTATAGGCCACGATCTGTCACATACAGCAATTTCTGGCACGAGTAAGATTATTACTACATAACCATATACATTGATTAATTGCAGTAATTAATGCATGCTTACGAATATTAAATGTATAGTGAAAAGCGACAAATCAGTGAACTGTTGTGATCGTAACGGACTGAATCTATCTCCTCGAGACACTAACGAATTGTGCATGCAAATAGTGGTAGAGGACGGTGATCCATTTTATAACATGAAGAATCTTACGCCAAACACTATAATTCGGTGCATGAACTACGTGCGCTCGGTGCCAGCAGTACGGTCCGATTGTACTTTTGGTCCCAGGGAACAAGTAAGAATTGTATAAGATAATCCTATAACGATGAACGTATATTATATTATGTTTATTTCAATAACTAAAATTATGTAAATGGTGAGGTGCACAATTTTATAACATTATTAAATATTCACAACAGATCTTCCGGATTTAAAATAAATCATGCAAATTATATTTGTAACCAATTTTTCGCAGATGAATCAAGCTACTCATTATTTAGATGGGTCGATGGTATACGGTACGTCGGCGAAACGGACGTGGTCGTTGAGGACCAAGTCGGATGGACAATTGTTGACGAACATGGGGTGCTATAACAAAAAACAATGTGACACGTTACAGCCGCAGTATTTGCCACTGGAAGTTGTCGATTCGAACGCGTGCCAGTTTGGCAGTGGCACGTGCTATAAGACTGGCGATACTCGGGCAAACGAGCTGCCCCAAATGACGGTGATGTACACTTTGTGGATGAGGGAACATAATCGGTTGGCCAAACTGCTGTCCCAAGTCAACCCGCATTGGGACGACGAACGTATTTTTCAAGAGGCTAGGAAAATTGTGATAGCGTGCATACAGCACATCACGTACGCCGAATGGTTGCCAGCGCTGCTAGGTCAAAACTTTATTAGGCGATACGGACTTGAACTGTCGACGAATGGGTACAGTAACGCGTACAACGAGAGCACTGACCCAAGCGTTAGCAACAGTTTCGCGACCGCTATATTACCGTTCGCTAATTCCATGATTAGCGAATCCATTAGGTTTGTGTAAACAGTATTTTAGAATATTATTGTCAATGTTTTTGTGTTTTTGTTGGTTATATTGTGGTGATGATTTTAATAATTAAAATATGAACAAATTTAGTTAATGCTGGATTGGACAAATGTGCCATACTGAGTTTTTTGTACTTTATCGGCTCACTTCTAAAGCCAACATAAACAATCATATAATTTGTTAATTTTTGAAAGGCAGAGGATTAACGAGTTAATATGTAAAAAGTTTAGTTATTTTAACTTAAATTTTTAGTTCATTGTTTTAATTAACTTAACTCGTTCATATCTTTGTTAACATAAAATCGACTTATACCATTTTGATTATTCCCATTTGGTTGATAAATTAATTTTTTAAATGCATAGTATCCAACAAAAATGTATTTATGTGAAAATTTCGATTTGCATATTATAATCGTATAAAAAACAAATTATACATTCAAACCTATCTATAGCTTTTGTATTATACATTGATACATATATATATATATATATATATATAATTCATATACGAGTTACGCTGTTATTAAAAATTGGTAGGAAACTAGGAATTTTGAATACCCTAGTCATTAAATACAAATCTAATATAATATAATATAGAGAGGGATTCTTTTATCAAACAACACTCATATGGTGTTTGTGTGTAAATACCACCTAACATACACCTATTACACACTAACACCACCCAACTTTGGGAGGCTATATCTTGTAAACGGATTAACGAAAAATAAAAATTTAAACGTGAAAATTCATTGAAGAAATAGCCTTTTAAGTTTATGAAATTTTAAGTATAGGTTGTCATTTTAAAATCAAAAGTTGATAATGGTTTACCTGATAAATATAAAGGTGAAAATATTTAAAAAAAAACATATAGCTCTAGAACAAGATGGGTCTAAAATTTAAAAAAAAAAGTCAATAGTTTTTGAAATAATAAGTGTTGTTTGATAAAAGAATCAGCCTGTAGATTCCAAGCTATATTTTTTTTACCAATGGCATTTGTAATGTTAGTTTTGCATAAATATTTATTAATTTACATAATGAATTCATATGAACTCCAAACAATGTGATAATTTTTCAATGCGTATTTTTAAAATAATTTTATAATAATAGAAAAACTAGGCCGTTGTACAATATATTAATTTATCGCTGTAATGTATGCCGAGGCACGATGGCACATGCTTGAACATTTATCAGTTCGTTCTTTGTAAATATTATAAAAATGACTCATGATGCCATAATAGCTGTGTATTTGATATATTTGATTTAAGTAAACTCCATACTGCTTTACCGGCTTTTACTTCTCTTCATTAAGAAGTCGTTTGAATATATTCCCAATCATAGGTTACTACATAAACAATATTGATTTAAATTTCATTTACAAATGCCTATGACACTAAGATTGTGCAAACCTGAAATTCGATTATAAAAAACATAAAAATATATTGAGATGTCCATTGATGTGTATTTGTACGGAAAATTAATCATCAAATTTATTAATTTGTATTGATATCGTTGTTTAGTTTGTATACGGAAGATCGAGAGTTCAACGGAAGTATTTCGCTAAAGGAACATTATAACCGACCGACTGATTTAGTATTGAATCGCATGGATCAACTTGTCAGAGGGCTATCTACACAGAAGACACAAAAAGTCGATATGCTATTTACAAAAACGGTTGGTACTTAAAATACGATCAAAATAACGTAATTTCTTATTTATTTATTTTTTTTACAGATAAATAATGAAGATGTACATAGAATAGATTGTATTAAAAATATTTAACTACCTTATGTATAATATTATGTTTAAATATTTTGTTTAGCTTACAAACTACTTATACACTGTTCATCCAGAAAATTTGTTTGGGATGGATGTTGTCAGTTTGGATTTACAAAGAAACCGCGATCATGGTATTCCAAGTTACACAAACTTTAGAGAATATTGTGGACTAAAAGCAATAAGAAATGTACAAGATTTAGCCAAAATCATGGTGGAAGGTGTAAGTTCAAACGTATTTGAAATATGTAATCGTCTGATACTTCTTACTTTATTCCTGTATAATATTATATATAGGCATCTGAAAAATTATTGAAGCAATACAAACATTGGAAAAAAATAGAGTTATTGGTAGGTGCATTATTCGAGAAACACGAAGACGACGCAATGGTTGGTCCAACGATGAGGTGTATCATCAGAGAACAGTTCGTAAGGACGAGAATTGGAGATAGATATTTTTACGATTTGCCAAAAGCGTTCAATGAATGTTAGTGCATTTGAAATATTTTGAATGAATTATTTTTAATTAAACTATGTTTTTAAATTCAAGATCAACTGACAGAAATCAGAAAAGTGACCCTTGCCAGAGTCTTTTGCGATAACAGCAATAATGTCACAACAATGCAGAAACGGGTATTTTTAGTACCTACAGTGGATGATTTGATACGTTGTGATTCCCAATTAATTCCGAAAATCGACATCAATCAGTGGTCAGAAATAGTCAATACATTTCGAAAATGACATCATACAAAATATTAATAATATTTATGTAACTATTTAATTAGGTATAGTGTTTAATGTCAATAAAACAACAGTAATAGTTTATAAGAATTAAAAGTTTTCTTATATTTAATAATCAATTAGATAGCATAGTTTCACCATTAGTTGAATATTTTTGCTTTTTACCTATTTATATATAGATCTAAGCAATGTTTTTTAGTCACTGAGCGATAATAATTTATTTTACCATTTAAAAACAATATATATACTGGGTGATTTTTATATCAAACACTCATTATTCAAAAAAGTATTGACTTTTTCAAAATATTTTTTTACATATTTTTAAGTTATTAAAAACCAACGCTTTTATTAAAAAAATATTATTTTTTTAAATATTTTTTATCCTTACAATTTTTTAAGTTTTTTACTTTTTTGAATGGCAACACAGTTTTTTAATTTCATATTCCAAAGCAGAATATTTTTCTAAAAATGTTGATACATAAAAATCGTATTTAGGAGGATTAATTTATGAGTTATAAGTATTTAAAGTTATGACAAGCGGAGTAGTGGACAAACATTTTGCGGGGTAACTCCGTACCCCACTCGATTCTGCCAATCTAAACTTCAAATACCTATAACTCATAAACTACTAGCGCTAAATTCGAAATTTTAAGGTAATGATTAATTAAAAAAATAGCTTTATTAATTTATGAAATTTTAAGTATAGGTTACAATTTGAAAATCAAAAGTTGATAGTCGTTTATCTAATAAATATAAGGGTGGAAAATATAAAAAAAATAAACAATTCAAGAAGAGTGTAAATCTGCAATTTTGACAAAAAAAAGTCAATACTTTTTTAAATTATGAGTTTTGTTTGATAAAAGAACCACCCTGTATATGTATATAATATGTACCATCTGATTTGCAGAAATAATTAATAATTATTTACAAAACTAAAAAAAAAATTTTTTCTAAACTCTCAGTAATTAGAATTTTTTTTTTTGCTCTCTCGGTACGTTCAACTACTCAACAATTCGAACTCTCGGTAGTATAAAGTTTTTCAACAGTCCCGTCAACTTCGAATTATCAATAGTCGATTGTATGATATTGTGTAGTTAGAAAATTATTGACATTTTACATTTGTCTATGATGTAATTATAGTTTTGTAATGTGCAAATCGATTCCATTATAACGCGGGATGCGTGTTTCGGACTTGTTTTAATTTGTATACTGTACAAATGTGCACAGCGATTGCGTGCACTACTGCACCATTATAATACACGGCGATAACGTTCCGTCGCGGAAAACTGTCCAATTGTTTGGCCTTCGAAAAAAAAACCAATCCAAATATTTTATTATTTTCATAATATATTTTCAAACCACTGGTCACGGTCGTACATAAGATGCCAGGTCGCCGGCGGCCGGTACTCGTCCACTTGGGCATGGGGGTAAGAGTCGACGGTGTCGCATTGTAGTCATTCGTGATGGTTGTTTATAAGGTAGTAGACAGGTCGGTGCGGTACCTAGGGTTGCCAACTTTTATAATCTCAAAAACTGGACACCTACCGAAAACCTAACCTTTATGATTGTCATAAACTTATTTATGATAAAATAAATAATAATTATAAATAATTTTTTTTTAATTATATTTTTTTTTTTTTTTTTTTTACTATATTTCTGATAGTAGAATGTATAAGTAAAAGTATATAAAACATGTAAATTAATTGAATAAATATATAATAAATAAAGTTATTGTATATTAATTAAGTACTACTCTTTGTTACAGTACAGTCATACACTGAACAGGAACCAGAAAATCTAAACTTTCCAATCGAAACCTGGACTGTTGGCAACCCTATGCGTACCGTGTCAGTTTCGTGAACCGAACGAACGAAATTCTTATAAAATATGTGATTCATTTATACACTTATATGTGTTTGTTTGGAAAATGTAGTGGTAGTATTGGTTACCTGTAGTAGGGTGGGTTTGAACACAATATGCTCTTTGTTCGCCGATGCCCCGGCAGCGTATTTCAGAATACTAACTGATAGTGTCCGAAACTGGTTAGCCTCTGTAGTGTGTCTGTTCACTACAATACTTAACTGATGATTCGATAATACGCGCCCAGGCATGGCCAACCACTCGTATGACCACAAGCATCAGATTATCGACGTCGGATCGTCGCGCCGCCGCTACCACTGGGCCGAAGTCAGTAAGAAACAAAACCAGTTATTAAAACGCACTCTGAAATCTCGGTCATACCTCGATAACGAATCGATAAACCCGAGGTGTTAAAATATTTCAGTTATTAGCCGAGTACTTTTAGTGCCTTAACGATACAATCAATACAAATTCAATCGCACGATAGCAGCCAACGGAAAGAATAGAACAGAATAAAATTCGTATATTAAACAAAACAATTTTATTTACGGTGAGTACCAAACGTTCATTTATAGAATAATAAGTAATATTGACTGTCCAGAATTTGATATCAGTTATGGTAGGACAAACAGCAGACGAGGCCTTAAATATATCTATTAAATTTAAAATTAAATATCCAACATTATAGTATAGTTTATACAATAATAACGGATTGGTAGTTAGATACCAAATAAAAATGTGCGAATTCGATTAACATTAGAGAATTATTACTAAAAAAAAAAAAAGTTTACATTGAACTTATTGTAATAATATAGTAGTGTGGTATAGTGTTGCTTTGGGGGGGAGGGGCGTAGAAACTTAAACATTTATTTATGTTAATATCATGTCATGTTATTATATAATTAAAACACATCAATTTTAAATTAAATTTTTGTAAACAGCTGAAATGGTAAAAAGATAATATTGTATACGCGAAGGATATTTGCATTGTTTATGCCTATAGGACTAATGAAACTAAATTAAAACTAAAGTCGATGAATAAAGATTGTAAAAACAGAAAATAATATCAATTTTTATTTTTTATTATAGTATATTATTCATACTTATTTATATTACTATATTAGTTGTATTGTGTATTAAAATATTCATAGGAATCTCATTATTCAAAACATAGAATCATAGTTAATAGCATCAATTCAGCTATATTAATACATTTTATCAGACGCAAATATTCACTAAATTTAATAAACGAAAGTAATTAGTTCTTAATATGACATATAAATAATAATGATTAGTGTTTATTATATTAAAATCATTTGAAAAAAAAAAATTCTCAAAAATTTAACAAGCTGATATGTTATAGTGATTAGTTCATGAGAAGTAGATGATAATTGGTAAATGTATTTTAATGCAATCAATATTATTTATTTAATTTAATAATATAATAATTTGTATTTAATATTCAAAATTATAATTATGATTAATAAAATAATACATATTGCTTTGATGATTACAGCTGATAATTATTAGCAGAATGAATTCCTCGATATCTATAAATCTGTTAATCTGTTTGTTGGTATTCTCACCGTCGTTTTGTAAAGGTATGAATAGTAATTTTAGTTGTTGTTTTGTACATTTACATATTTTGAATTTGATAACCTTAGGAAACTGGTACCAAAATATCAAAATCGGAGAATTAGAAAAATATATTGATCAAGCCAGCAGTTTCGGAAATCATGATCTTGGTCAATATATTGGTATGGATATAGGAAGCCCGCCTCATGGACAACTGATCAATTCTCAGCTTTCCGAAGAAGGATATTCAGTTTATTGGAATGCCGAAATTATTACCAAAGCTTCGGACTATATAATTAGAAGCTACTGTCCTAAGTATAATCACACAATACATACATATTATAAATCTGTAAAAAAAAATAAATTTAATATGAATAAATTAAATGATCATTTCAGTTACTATGTTGGTAGTCAAGAACAATGTGCCAAAGACATATCGAAAGTGAAACTAGACAAGACTTCCTCGGGTCACAAGTGTTTGGCCATGTATTACAATGCAACTGCGTGTATAAGAATGAACATGAACTACCGTAGTCCTGATGGTTCTTGTAACAATTTAAAACGTTCCTCTTCAGGAAAGGCGACTACACCTTATAAACGTTTGCTGTTTCCCGCCTATGCTAATAGTTTATATAGTAATATTTCTTAATAATATTGTTTTAAGATTTACATATGTCGATTTTATTCTAAGATTTTATTAATTGTTTACACAGGTGTTTCGGATCATTATTCATTTCATTCACCGCCCAATGCAAGAAAGCTTAGTGTAGCACTAGTCAACGATGATAATTCACCAGATGACTTCAAAACAATGACGATTGCGTACTGGACGATTTTTATAGGCCACGATCTGTCACATACAGCAATTTCTGGCACGAGTAAGATTATTACTACATAACCATATACATTGATTAATTGCAGTAATTAATGCATGCTTACGAATATTAAATGTATAGTGAAAAGCGACAAATCAGTGAACTGTTGTGATCGTAACGGACTGAATCTATCTCCTCGAGACACTAACGAATTGTGCATGCAAATAGTGGTAGAGGACGGTGATCCATTTTATAACATGAAGAATCTTACGCCAAACACTATAATTCGGTGCATGAACTACGTGCGCTCGGTGCCAGCAGTACGGTCCGATTGTACTTTTGGTCCCAGGGAACAAGTAAGAATTGTATAAGATAATCCTATAACGATGAACGTATATTATATTATGTTTATTTCAATAACTAAAATTATGTAAATGGTGAGGTGCACAATTTTATAACATTATTAAATATTCACAACAGATCTTCCGGATTTAAAATAAATCATACAAATTATATTTGTAACCAATTTTTCGCAGATGAATCAAGCTACTCATTATTTAGATGGGTCGATGGTATACGGTACGTCGGCGAAACGGACGTGGTCGTTGAGGACCAAGTCGGATGGACAATTGTTGACGAACATGGGGTGCTATAACAAAAAACAATGTGACACGTTACAGCCGCAGTATTTGCCACTGGAAGTTGTCGATTCGAACGCGTGCCAGTTTGGCAGTGGCACGTGCTATAAGACTGGCGATACTCGGGCAAACGAGCTGCCCCAAATGACGGTGATGTACACTTTGTGGATGAGGGAACATAATCGGTTGGCCAAACTGCTGTCCCAAGTCAACCCGCATTGGGACGACGAACGTATTTTTCAAGAGGCTAGGAAAATTGTGATAGCGTGCATACAGCACATCACGTACGCCGAATGGTTGCCAGCGCTGCTAGGTCAAAACTTTATTAGGCGATACGGACTTGAACTGTCGACGAATGGGTACAGTAACGCGTACAACGAGAGCACTGACCCAAGCGTTAGCAACAGTTTCGCGACCGCTATATTACCGTTCGCTAATTCCATGATTAGCGAATCCATTAGGTTTGTGTAAACAGTATTTTAGAATATTATTGTCAATGTTTTTGTGTTTTTGTTGGTTATATTGTGGTGATGATTTTAATAATTAAAATATGAACAAATTTAGTTAATGCTGGATTGGACAAATGTGCCATACTGAGTTTTTTGTACTTTATCGGCTCACTTCTAAAGCCAACATAAACAATCATATAATTTGTTAATTTTTGAAAGGCAGAGGATTAACGAGTTAATATGTAAAAAGTTTAGTTATTTTAACTTAAATTTTTAGTTCATTGTTTTAATTAACTTAACTCGTTCATATCTTTGTTAACATAAAATCGACTTATACCATTTTGATTATTCCCATTTGGTTGATAAATTAATTTTTTAAATGCATAGTATCCAACAAAAATGTATTTATGTGAAAATTTCGATTTGCATATTATAATCGTATAAAAAACAAATTATACATTCAAACCTATCTATAGCTTTTGTATTATACATTGATACATATATATATATATATATATATAATTCATATACGAGTTACGCTGTTATTAAAAATTGGTAGGAAACTAGGAATTTTGAATACCCTAGTCATTAAATACAAATCTAATATAATATAATATAGAGAGGGATTCTTTTATCAAACAACACTCATATGGTGTTTGTGTGTAAATACCACCTAACATACACCTATTACACACTAACACCACCCAACTTTGGGAGGCTATATCTTGTAAACGGATTAACGAAAAATAAAAATTTAAACGTGAAAATTCATTGAAGAAATAGCCTTTTAAGTTTATGAAATTTTAAGTATAGGTTGTCATTTTAAAATCAAAAGTTGATAATGGTTTACCTGATAAATATAAAGGTGAAAATATTTAAAAAAAAACATATAGCTCTAGAACAAGATGGGTCTAAAATTTAAAAAAAAAAGTCAATAGTTTTTGAAATAATAAGTGTTGTTTGATAAAAGAATCAGCCTGTAGATTCCAAGCTATATTTTTTTTACCAATGGCATTTGTAATGTTAGTTTTGCATAAATATTTATTAATTTACATAATGAATTCATATGAACTCCAAACAATGTGATAATTTTTCAATGCGTATTTTTAAAATAATTTTATAATAATAGAAAAACTAGGCCGTTGTACAATATATTAATTTATCGCTGTAATGTATGCCGAGGCACGATGGCACATGCTTGAACATTTATCAGTTCGTTCTTTGTAAATATTATAAAAATGACTCATGATGCCATAATAGCTGTGTATTTGATATATTTGATTTAAGTAAACTCCATACTGCTTTACCGGCTTTTACTTCTCTTCATTAAGAAGTCGTTTGAATATATTCCCAATCATAGGTTACTACATAAACAATATTGATTTAAATTTCATTTACAAATGCCTATGACACTAAGATTGTGCAAACCTGAAATTCGATTATAAAAAACATAAAAATATATTGAGATGTCCATTGATGTGTATTTGTACGGAAAATTAATCATCAAATTTATTAATTTGTATTGATATCGTTGTTTAGTTTGTATACGGAAGATCGAGAGTTCAACGGAAGTATTTCGCTAAAGGAACATTATAACCGACCGACTGATTTAGTATTGAATCGCATGGATCAACTTGTCAGAGGGCTATCTACACAGAAGACACAAAAAGTCGATATGCTATTTACAAAAACGGTTGGTACTTAAAATACGATCAAAATAACGTAATTTCTTATTTATTTATTTTTTTTACAGATAAATAATGAAGATGTACATAGAATAGATTGTATTAAAAATATTTAACTACCTTATGTATAATATTATGTTTAAATATTTTGTTTAGCTTACAAACTACTTATACACTGTTCATCCAGAAAATTTGTTTGGGATGGATGTTGTCAGTTTGGATTTACAAAGAAACCGCGATCATGGTATTCCAAGTTACACAAACTTTAGAGAATATTGTGGACTAAAAGCAATAAGAAATGTACAAGATTTAGCCAAAATCATGGTGGAAGGTGTAAGTTCAAACGTATTTGAAATATGTAATCGTCTGATACTTCTTACTTTATTCCTGTATAATATTATATATAGGCATCTGAAAAATTATTGAAGCAATACAAACATTGGAAAAAAATAGAGTTATTGGTAGGTGCATTATTCGAGAAACACGAAGACGACGCAATGGTTGGTCCAACGATGAGGTGTATCATCAGAGAACAGTTCGTAAGGACGAGAATTGGAGATAGATATTTTTACGATTTGCCAAAAGCGTTCAATGAATGTTAGTGCATTTGAAATATTTTGAATGAATTATTTTTAATTAAACTATGTTTTTAAATTCAAGATCAACTGACAGAAATCAGAAAAGTGACCCTTGCCAGAGTCTTTTGCGATAACAGCAATAATGTCACAACAATGCAGAAACGGGTATTTTTAGTACCTACAGTGGATGATTTGATACGTTGTGATTCCCAATTAATTCCGAAAATCGACATCAATCAGTGGTCAGAAATAGTCAATACATTTCGAAAATGACATCATACAAAATATTAATAATATTTATGTAACTATTTAATTAGGTATAGTGTTTAATGTCAATAAAACAACAGTAATAGTTTATAAGAATTAAAAGTTTTCTTATATTTAATAATCAATTAGATAGCATAGTTTCACCATTAGTTGAATATTTTTGCTTTTTACCTATTTATATATAGATCTAAGCAATGTTTTTTAGTCACTGAGCGATAATAATTTATTTTACCATTTAAAAACAATATATATACTGGGTGATTTTTATATCAAACACTCATTATTCAAAAAAGTATTGACTTTTTCAAAATATTTTTTTACATATTTTTAAGTTATTAAAAACCAACGCTTTTATTAAAAAAATATTATTTTTTTAAATATTTTTTATCCTTACAATTTTTTAAGTTTTTTACTTTTTTGAATGGCAACACAGTTTTTTAATTTCATATTCCAAAGCAGAATATTTTTCTAAAAATGTTGATACATAAAAATCGTATTTAGGAGGATTAATTTATGAGTTATAAGTATTTAAAGTTATGACAAGCGGAGTAGTGGACAAACATTTTGCGGGGTAACTCCGTACCCCACTCGATTCTGCCAATCTAAACTTCAAATACCTATAACTCATAAACTACTAGCGCTAAATTCGAAATTTTAAGGTAATGATTAATTAAAAAAATAGCTTTATTAATTTATGAAATTTTAAGTATAGGTTACAATTTGAAAATCAAAAGTTGATAGTCGTTTATCTAATAAATATAAGGGTGGAAAATATAAAAAAAATAAACAATTCAAGAAGAGTGTAAATCTGCAATTTTGACAAAAAAAAGTCAATACTTTTTTAAATTATGAGTTTTGTTTGATAAAAGAACCACCCTGTATATGTATATAATATGTACCATCTGATTTGCAGAAATAATTAATAATTATTTACAAAACTAAAAAAAAAATTTTTTCTAAACTCTCAGTAATTAGAATTTTTTTTTTTGCTCTCTCGGTACGTTCAACTACTCAACAATTCGAACTCTCGGTAGTATAAAGTTTTTCAACAGTCCCGTCAACTTCGAATTATCAATAGTCGATTGTATGATATTGTGTAGTTAGAAAATTATTGACATTTTACATTTGTCTATGATGTAATTATAGTTTTGTAATGTGCAAATCGATTCCATTATAACGCGGGATGCGTGTTTCGGACTTGTTTTAATTTGTATACTGTACAAATGTGCACAGCGATTGCGTGCACTACTGCACCATTATAATACACGGCGATAACGTTCCGTCGCGGAAAACTGTCCAATTGTTTGGCCTTCGAAAAAAAAACCAATCCAAATATTTTATTATTTTCATAATATATTTTCAAACCACTGGTCACGGTCGTACATAAGATGCCAGGTCGCCGGCGGCCGGTACTCGTCCACTTGGGCATGGGGGTAAGAGTCGACGGTGTCGCATTGTAGTCATTCGTGATGGTTGTTTATAAGGTAGTAGACAGGTCGGTGCGGTACCTAGGGTTGCCAACTTTTATAATCTCAAAAACTGGACACCTACCGAAAACCTAACCTTTATGATTGTCATAAACTTATTTATGATAAAATAAATAATAATTATAAATAATTTTTTTTTAATTATATTTTTTTTTTTTTTTTTTTTACTATATTTCTGATAGTAGAATGTATAAGTAAAAGTATATAAAACATGTAAATTAATTGAATAAATATATAATAAATAAAGTTATTGTATATTAATTAAGTACTACTCTTTGTTACAGTACAGTCATACACTGAACAGGAACCAGAAAATCTAAACTTTCCAATCGAAACCTGGACTGTTGGCAACCCTATGCGTACCGTGTCAGTTTCGTGAACCGAACGAACGAAATTCTTATAAAATATGTGATTCATTTATACACTTATATGTGTTTGTTTGGAAAATGTAGTGGTAGTATTGGTTACCTGTAGTAGGGTGGGTTTGAACACAATATGCTCTTTGTTCGCCGATGCCCCGGCAGCGTATTTCAGAATACTAACTGATAGTGTCCGAAACTGGTTAGCCTCTGTAGTGTGTCTGTTCACTACAATACTTAACTGATGATTCGATAATACGCGCCCAGGCATGGCCAACCACTCGTATGACCACAAGCATCAGATTATCGACGTCGGATCGTCGCGCCGCCGCTACCACTGGGCCGAAGTCAGTAAGAAACAAAACCAGTTATTAAAACGCACTCTGAAATCTCGGTCATACCTCGATAACGAATCGATAAACCCGAGGTGTTAAAATATTTCAGTTATTAGCCGAGTACTTTTAGTGCCTTAACGATACAATCAATACAAATTCAATCGCACGATAGCAGCCAACGGAAAGAATAGAACAGAATAAAATTCGTATATTAAACAAAACAATTTTATTTACGGTGAGTACCAAACGTTCATTTATAGAATAATAAGTAATATTGACTGTCCAGAATTTGATATCAGTTATGGTAGGACAAACAGCAGACGAGGCCTTAAATATATCTATTAAATTTAAAATTAAATATCCAACATTATAGTATAGTTTATACAATAATAACGGATTGGTAGTTAGATACCAAATAAAAATGTGCGAATTCGATTAACATTAGAGAATTATTACTAAAAAAAAAAAAAGTTTACATTGAACTTATTGTAATAATATAGTAGTGTGGTATAGTGTTGCTTTGGGGGGGAGGGGCGTAGAAACTTAAACATTTATTTATGTTAATATCATGTCATGTTATTATATAATTAAAACACATCAATTTTAAATTAAATTTTTGTAAACAGCTGAAATGGTAAAAAGATAATATTGTATACGCGAAGGATATTTGCATTGTTTATGCCTATAGGACTAATGAAACTAAATTAAAACTAAAGTCGATGAATAAAGATTGTAAAAACAGAAAATAATATCAATTTTTATTTTTTATTATAGTATATTATTCATACTTATTTATATTACTATATTAGTTGTATTGTGTATTAAAATATTCATAGGAATCTCATTATTCAAAACATAGAATCATAGTTAATAGCATCAATTCAGCTATATTAATACATTTTATCAGACGCAAATATTCACTAAATTTAATAAACGAAAGTAATTAGTTCTTAATATGACATATAAATAATAATGATTAGTGTTTATTATATTAAAATCATTTGAAAAAAAAAAATTCTCAAAAATTTAACAAGCTGATATGTTATAGTGATTAGTTCATGAGAAGTAGATGATAATTGGTAAATGTATTTTAATGCAATCAATATTATTTATTTAATTTAATAATATAATAATTTGTATTTAATATTCAAAATTATAATTATGATTAATAAAATAATACATATTGCTTTGATGATTACAGCTGATAATTATTAGCAGAATGAATTCCTCGATATCTATAAATCTGTTAATCTGTTTGTTGGTATTCTCACCGTCGTTTTGTAAAGGTATGAATAGTAATTTTAGTTGTTGTTTTGTACATTTACATATTTTGAATTTGATAACCTTAGGAAACTGGTACCAAAATATCAAAATCGGAGAATTAGAAAAATATATTGATCAAGCCAGCAGTTTCGGAAATCATGATCTTGGTCAATATATTGGTATGGATATAGGAAGCCCGCCTCATGGACAACTGATCAATTCTCAGCTTTCCGAAGAAGGATATTCAGTTTATTGGAATGCCGAAATTATTACCAAAGCTTCGGACTATATAATTAGAAGCTACTGTCCTAAGTATAATCACACAATACATACATATTATAAATCTGTAAAAAAAAATAAATTTAATATGAATAAATTAAATGATCATTTCAGTTACTATGTTGGTAGTCAAGAACAATGTGCCAAAGACATATCGAAAGTGAAACTAGACAAGACTTCCTCGGGTCACAAGTGTTTGGCCATGTATTACAATGCAACTGCGTGTATAAGAATGAACATGAACTACCGTAGTCCTGATGGTTCTTGTAACAATTTAAAACGTTCCTCTTCAGGAAAGGCGACTACACCTTATAAACGTTTGCTGTTTCCCGCCTATGCTAATAGTTTATATAGTAATATTTCTTAATAATATTGTTTTAAGATTTACATATGTCGATTTTATTCTAAGATTTTATTAATTGTTTACACAGGTGTTTCGGATCATTATTCATTTCATTCACCGCCCAATGCAAGAAAGCTTAGTGTAGCACTAGTCAACGATGATAATTCACCAGATGACTTCAAAACAATGACGATTGCGTACTGGACGATTTTTATAGGCCACGATCTGTCACATACAGCAATTTCTGGCACGAGTAAGATTATTACTACATAACCATATACATTGATTAATTGCAGTAATTAATGCATGCTTACGAATATTAAATGTATAGTGAAAAGCGACAAATCAGTGAACTGTTGTGATCGTAACGGACTGAATCTATCTCCTCGAGACACTAACGAATTGTGCATGCAAATAGTGGTAGAGGACGGTGATCCATTTTATAACATGAAGAATCTTACGCCAAACACTATAATTCGGTGCATGAACTACGTGCGCTCGGTGCCAGCAGTACGGTCCGATTGTACTTTTGGTCCCAGGGAACAAGTAAGAATTGTATAAGATAATCCTATAACGATGAACGTATATTATATTATGTTTATTTCAATAACTAAAATTATGTAAATGGTGAGGTGCACAATTTTATAACATTATTAAATATTCACAACAGATCTTCCGGATTTAAAATAAATCATACAAATTATATTTGTAACCAATTTTTCGCAGATGAATCAAGCTACTCATTATTTAGATGGGTCGATGGTATACGGTACGTCGGCGAAACGGACGTGGTCGTTGAGGACCAAGTCGGATGGACAATTGTTGACGAACATGGGGTGCTATAACAAAAAACAATGTGACACGTTACAGCCGCAGTATTTGCCACTGGAAGTTGTCGATTCGAACGCGTGCCAGTTTGGCAGTGGCACGTGCTATAAGACTGGCGATACTCGGGCAAACGAGCTGCCCCAAATGACGGTGATGTACACTTTGTGGATGAGGGAACATAATCGGTTGGCCAAACTGCTGTCCCAAGTCAACCCGCATTGGGACGACGAACGTATTTTTCAAGAGGCTAGGAAAATTGTGATAGCGTGCATACAGCACATCACGTACGCCGAATGGTTGCCAGCGCTGCTAGGTCAAAACTTTATTAGGCGATACGGACTTGAACTGTCGACGAATGGGTACAGTAACGCGTACAACGAGAGCACTGACCCAAGCGTTAGCAACAGTTTCGCGACCGCTATATTACCGTTCGCTAATTCCATGATTAGCGAATCCATTAGGTTTGTGTAAACAGTATTTTAGAATATTATTGTCAATGTTTTTGTGTTTTTGTTGGTTATATTGTGGTGATGATTTTAATAATTAAAATATGAACAAATTTAGTTAATGCTGGATTGGACAAATGTGCCATACTGAGTTTTTTGTACTTTATCGGCTCACTTCTAAAGCCAACATAAACAATCATATAATTTGTTAATTTTTGAAAGGCAGAGGATTAACGAGTTAATATGTAAAAAGTTTAGTTATTTTAACTTAAATTTTTAGTTCATTGTTTTAATTAACTTAACTCGTTCATATCTTTGTTAACATAAAATCGACTTATACCATTTTGATTATTCCCATTTGGTTGATAAATTAATTTTTTAAATGCATAGTATCCAACAAAAATGTATTTATGTGAAAATTTCGATTTGCATATTATAATCGTATAAAAAACAAATTATACATTCAAACCTATCTATAGCTTTTGTATTATACATTGATACATATATATATATATATATATATATAATTCATATACGAGTTACGCTGTTATTAAAAATTGGTAGGAAACTAGGAATTTTGAATACCCTAGTCATTAAATACAAATCTAATATAATATAATATAGAGAGGGATTCTTTTATCAAACAACACTCATATGGTGTTTGTGTGTAAATACCACCTAACATACACCTATTACACACTAACACCACCCAACTTTGGGAGGCTATATCTTGTAAACGGATTAACGAAAAATAAAAATTTAAACGTGAAAATTCATTGAAGAAATAGCCTTTTAAGTTTATGAAATTTTAAGTATAGGTTGTCATTTTAAAATCAAAAGTTGATAATGGTTTACCTGATAAATATAAAGGTGAAAATATTTAAAAAAAAACATATAGCTCTAGAACAAGATGGGTCTAAAATTTAAAAAAAAAAGTCAATAGTTTTTGAAATAATAAGTGTTGTTTGATAAAAGAATCAGCCTGTAGATTCCAAGCTATATTTTTTTTACCAATGGCATTTGTAATGTTAGTTTTGCATAAATATTTATTAATTTACATAATGAATTCATATGAACTCCAAACAATGTAATAATTTTTCAATGCGTATTTTTAAAATAATTTTATAATAATAGAAAAACTAGGCCGTTGTACAATATATTAATTTATCGCTGTAATGTATGCCGAGGCACGATGGCACATGCTTGAACATTTATCAGTTCGTTCTTTGTAAATATTATAAAAATGACTCATGATGCCATAATAGCTGTGTATTTGATATATTTGATTTAAGTAAACTCCATACTGCTTTACCGGCTTTTACTTCTCTTCATTAAGAAGTCGTTTGAATATATTCCCAATCATAGGTTACTACATAAACAATATTGATTTAAATTTCATTTACAAATGCCTATGACACTAAGATTGTGCAAACCTGAAATTCGATTATAAAAAACATAAAAATATATTGAGATGTCCATTGATGTGTATTTGTACGGAAAATTAATCATCAAATTTATTAATTTGTATTGATATCGTTGTTTAGTTTGTATACGGAAGATCGAGAGTTCAACGGAAGTATTTCGCTAAAGGAACATTATAACCGACCGACTGATTTAGTATTGAATCGCATGGATCAACTTGTCAGAGGGCTATCTACACAGAAGACACAAAAATTCGATATGCTATTTACAAAAACGGTTGGTACTTAAAATACGATCAAAATGACGTAATTTCTTATTTATTTATTTTTTTTACAGATAAATAATGAAGATGTACATAGAATAGATTGTATTAAAAATATTTAACTACCTTATGTATAATATTATGTTTAAATATTTTGTTTAGCTTACAAACTACTTATACACTGTTCATCCAGAAAATTTGTTTGGGATGGATGTTGTCAGTTTGGATTTACAAAGAAACCGCGATCATGGTATTCCAAGTTACACAAACTTTAGAGAATAATGTGGACTAAAAGCAATAAGAAATGTACAAGATTTAGCCAAAATCATGGTGGAAGGTGTAAGTTCAAACGTATTTGAAATATGTAATCGTCTGATACTTCTTACTTTATTCCTGTATAATATTATATATAGGCATCTGAAAAATTATTGAAGCAATACAAACATTGGAAAAAAATAGAGTTATTGGTAGGTGCATTATTCGAGAAACACGAAGACGACGCAATGGTTGGTCCAACGATGAGGTGTATCATCAGAGAACAGTTCGTAAGGACGAGAATTGGAGATAGATATTTTTACGATTTGCCAAAAGCGTTCAATGAATGTTAGTGCATTTGAAATATTTTGAATGAATTATTTTTAATTAAACTATGTTTTTAAATTCAAGATCAACTGACAGAAATCAGAAAAGTGACCCTTGCCAGAGTCTTTTGCGATAACAGCAATAATGTCACAACAATGCAGAAACGGGTATTTTTAGTACCTACAGTGGATGATTTGATACGTTGTGATTCCCAATTAATTCCGAAAATCGACATCAATCAGTGGTCAGAAATAGTCAATACATTTCGAAAATGACATCATACAAAATATTAATAATATTTATGTAACTATTTAATTAGGTATAGTGTTTAATGTCAATAAAACAACAGTAATAGTTTATAAGAATTAAAAGTTTTCTTATATTTAATAATCAATTAGATAGCATAGTTTCACCATTAGTTGAATATTTTTGCTTTTTACCTATTTATATATAGATCTAAGCAATGTTTTTTAGTCACTGAGCGATAATAATTTATTTTACCATTTAAAAACAATATATATACTGGGTGATTTTTATATCAAACACTCATTATTCAAAAAAGTATTGACTTTTTCAAAATATTTTTTTACATATTTTTAAGTTATTAAAAACCAACGCTTTTATTAAAAAAATATTTTTTTTAAATATTTTTTATCCTTATAATTTTTAAGTTTTTTACTTTTTTGAATGGCAACACAGTTTTTTAATTTCATATTCCAAAGCAGAATATTTTTCTAAAAATGTTGATACATAAAAATCGAATTTAGGAGGATTAATTTATGAGTTATAAGTATTTAAAGTTATGACAATCGGAGTAGTGGACAAACATTATGCGGGATAACTCCGTACCCCACTCGATTCTGCCAATCTAAACTTTAAATACCTATAACTCATAAACTACTAGCTCTAAATTCGAAATTTTAAGGTAATGATAATTAAAAAAATAGCTTTATTAATTTATGAAATTTTAAGTATAGGTTACAATTTGAAAATCAAAAGTTGATAGGTTAGGTTTATCTAATAAATATAAGGGTGGAAAATATAAAAAAAATAAACAATTCAAGAAGAGTGTAAATCTGCAATTTTGACAAAAAAAAGTCAATACTTTTTTAAATAATGAGTTTTGTTTGATAAAAGAACCACCCTGTATATGTATATAATATGTACCATCTGATTTGCAGAAATAATTAATAATTATTTACAAAACTAAAAAAAAATTTTTTTCTAAACTCTCAGTAATTAGAATTTTTTTTTTGCTCTCTCGGTACGTTCAACTACTCAACAATTCGAACTCTCGGTAGTATAAAGTTTTTCAACAGTCCCGTCAACTTCGAATTATCAATAGTCGATTGTATGATATTGTGTAGTTAGAAAATTATTGACATTTTACATTTGTCTATGATGTAATTATAGTTTTGTAATGTGCAAATCGATTCCATTATAACGCGGGATGCGTGTTTCGGACTTGTTTTAATTTGTATACTGTACAAATGTGCACAGCGATTGCGTGCACTACTGCACCATTATTATACACGGCGATAACGTTCCGTCGCGGAAAACTGTCCAATTGTTTGGCCTTCGAAAAAAAAACCAATCCAAATATTTTATTATTTTCATAATATATTTTCAAACCACTGGTCACGGTCGTACATAAGATGCCAGGTCGCCGGCGGCCGGTACTCGTCCACTTGGGCATGGGGGTAAGAGTCGACGGTGTCGCATTGTAGTCATTCGTGATGGTTGTTTATAAGGTAGTAGACAGGTCGGTGCGGTACCTAGGGTTGCCAACTTTTATAATCTCAAAAACTGGACACCTACCGAAAACCTAACCTTTATGATTGTCATAAACTTATTTATGATAAAATAAATAATAATTATAAATAATTTTTTTTTAATTATATTTTTTTTTTTTTTTTTTTACTATATTTCTGATAGTAGAATGTATAAGTAAAAGTATATAAAACATGTAAATTAATTGAATAAATATATAATAAATAAAGTTATTGTATATTAATTAAGTACTACTCTTTGTTACAGTACAGTCATACACTGAACAGGAACCAGAAAATCTAAACTTTCCAATCGAAACCTGGACTGTTGGCAACCCTATGCGTACCGTGTCAGTTTCGTGAACCGAACGAACGAAATTCTTATAAAATATGTGATTCATTTATACACTTATATGTGTTTGTTTGGAAAATGTAGTGGTAGTATTGGTTACCTGTAGTAGGGTGGGTTTGAACACAATATGCTCTTTGTTCGCCGATGCCCCGGCAGCGTATTTCAGAATACTAACTGATAGTGTCCGAAACTGGTTAGCCTCTGTAGTGTGTCTGTTCACTACAATACTTAACTGATGATTCGATAATACGCGCCCAGGCATGGCCAACCACTCGTATGACCACAAGCATCAGATTATCGACGTCGGATCATAGAAAAGAGATTAAATAGAAAGGCGACTCCCGTGAAACGTTTTGATACTAAGTTCGATACTAGCGCTCCCGACGGTTGTCTTAATTACTAAACAATCGATTGTCAACCATCGATATTACTGATAGAATATCGATATTTATACTATTGTATCGATATAATTGCTATGGAAATTATTTTAAAAATTAAGAATAAAATTTTCAAATATTCTAAATAAAATAAAATAATATACTCAATTCATTATGTCAATAAATATTTATTAAGTCATAAAACATAAAATGTATACAATTATTTACATAGTACAAACATAATTTTTGTCATAAAATATTAGAATATATACAATTATTTACAAAGTACAAACATAATTTTTGTCAGGGTTATAGATTTATACATAATAATATCTACGTAAATATTTAATTAAAAACATCAAAATATTAGTTCAAAATACAACTAATTATTTACTATTTTTTTACATTGTGTCATTGTTATCATAAAATACAATTAATTTAATACAGAGGTATTTGCTAAAGGTAAATTAATGCAATAATTTTGTCTATACATAATTAACATTTTGCCGTAACAAAACCCTTTTTTTTTTTGAATATTTACGAGTATCATGATAAGAAATAGCAGCAAGTTTTATAGGATCAGAAGTGCAGTTGTTTTTTTCTCCTTTACTCAAAATACGATTTATATGGTTTACATAGGAATAAATTAATAGTTTACAAGCTGTTTTGAGAAAAATTTTAAATAAATCATGTTCACTGCAAACTAAATTTTGGATAGGCACATTCTGAGAAACAAATGAATACAATTCACCAAATGCATTATTTTTATATACATACTTATGGAAATTAGAATTAAACAGATTTATTATCAAACTGTACACATCTATTGTTTCTTTATCCGGGTAAAATAAGTGACATTGTGAATATTGGCGTTCTTGAATTAAAAAATGTTCATCCAAAGGATAAGTAGCACAAAGTTTTGAAATGCAGGTAGAACAATTTTTAGTCAATTGCTTTACTTTTTTAATAATCCACCCACTAACATAAGCTCTACTGCCAGAGGTTATAATATTATCGTTATTGGGTGGCATTGACACTAAAGTAGTTTGTAATTGGTCATTACAATCAGCTTCTTCAACAACAGATTCAATTGGTATTTCATTGAATAAAAATTCTTTTAAATTATCTAAGACTCCATCGCAGTCGTCGTCTTCACAGTTTGCACCAACGGAATGATTAGATGTAAAATTATTAATAACAAGAGCTTTAAAAGAAGAAATGAAGTTCGCAGGGGTTGGGTTAATATTTCGTATTCCATGACTTCTTATTGAACCAAAAAAGTTTTCAATAGGGTCCTGGTTGAAATTTCTAAGTAAAACATACTTGAAACCATCTTTCAATAGTCTTTTACAAATTAACTGCATTCCTTTAATAGTTCTTGTCCAATTTGAAACTGATGGAATTGATTTATTTGTTTCATACTTCATGGTACTTAGGACATCAAGACATTTTGGCCAAAACTTCCAATGAGGTGAATTTAATGTTACTGCACTACTAAGCTCTTTACCTGGGCTAGGCTTGATCACATTTCCGTTGGCACTGTCAAAAAGGTTGTCAATAAATAGGCATAATTGGCCAGTATCTTCTGCCCCAGAGTCAATGCCTTTGTATTCTATAACAATTAATAAAAACTATAAGTACTGTATAAAATGAAAAATAACATTAATTGTTCAAGCAATAACATAAGTTGAAAATAATATTGTTTCATGTTTTTAAATGGTTTGTTACAAATATATATATAGCTTACCAGTGAAGTTAGAGTTGTTTGTCATTATGGCCATTCTCTTCATGATTGCTCCAACACGCTGACTGAAGACTTGGGCTGCAATTGATACCTTCATTTTTTTAATTTTTATACTTGATTTCAACCGTTTGATTAAAACTGATGTCAAGTATTGGCTATATGCACCCAATACGTAGATATCTTATTATCTTAAGTTATAGGAATAACTAAGAAGTAAGAACATTTAGGCTGACAAAACATATATCACTATAGAACATATAAACAAAAAAACAAATATTACAAAATATTGAAAATTTCAACATATTATATAAACTTAAAATAATATATTTACCTGGTAAATTCAGAGTTGGCAATGAATTAGTAATCAACTTTTTAAATCCAGGACTTTTACAAGTTTCTTCAAAATGCTTATCACACATAACAAAAGATTTATAAACTATGTCAATTGGTTTATTTAATAATTTGTTATTTCCTGATCTCTTCACCCAAGCGTC
Organism: Diuraphis noxia; assembly: GCF_037042655.1. Lineage (NCBI taxonomy): Eukaryota > Metazoa > Arthropoda > Insecta > Hemiptera > Aphididae > Diuraphis > Diuraphis noxia. The sequence continues at coordinate 100,444,738 of NW_028301711.1, read as the reverse complement.
AAATGTGTTTTTTTCTTTTGGAAACCTATGACGAAGAACAGTTTTGTCAGTGTATTTGGTGTCACAACCAATCACAACACAACTATTTGACGGCATGGCGAAACAGTAACAATTATTCACCAAAACTATTAATTTAACAATTAAAAACAAAAGCAAGTTAAATTGAAAATCGTTAAAACGGAACAGTTTTGAAAAATTAGTAAAACCGTTATGGCGTTGCGTTATGTGGTTATGTCGATACTCGATGACGCGTCACTAGATGTAAACAAAATTACTGCCGAGTGCTGGAACGGCAAAAACAGAATGACCCGTCACGCAAATATTTATAATTGTACGCGACATATATTACGTTGGTATGGCGCGTGTCTTAAAAGTGTATATCAGACCCACCGTATAGAGTTATACCCCCCTGCGTCGGATCGTCGCGCCGCCGCTACCACTGGGCCGAAGTCAGTAAGAAACAAAACCAGTTATTAAAACGCACTCTGAAATCTCGGTCATACCTCGATAACGAATCGATAAACCCGAGGTGTTAAAATATTTCAGTTATTAGCCGAGTACTTTTAGTGCCTTAACGATACAATCAATACAAATTCAATCGCACGATAGCAGCCAACGGAAAGAATAGAACAGAATAAAATTCGTATATTAAACAAAACAATTTTATTTACGGTGAGTACCAAACGTTCATTTATAGAATAATAAGTAATATTGACTGTCCAGAATTTGATATCAGTTATGGTAGGACAAACAGCAGACGAGGCCTTAAATATATCTATTAAATTTAAAATTAAATATCCAACATTATAGTATAGTTTATACAATAATAACGGATTGGTAGTTAGATACCAAATAAAAATGTGCGAATTCGATTAACATTAGAGAATTATTACTAAAAAAAAAAAAAGTTTACATTGAACTTATTGTAATAATATAGTAGTGTGGTATAGTGTTGCTTTGGGGGGGAGGGGCGTAGAAACTTAAACATTTATTTATGTTAATATCATGTCATGTTATTATATAATTAAAACACATCAATATTAAATTAAATTTTTGTAAACAGCTGAAATGGTAAAAAGATAATATTGTATACGCGAAGGATATTTGCATTGTTTATGCCTATAGGACTAATGAAACTAAATTAAAACTAAAGTCGATGAATAAAGATTGTAAAAACAGAAAATAATATCAATTTTTATTTTTTATTATAGTATATTATTCATACTTATTTATATTACTATATTAGTTGTATTGTGTATTAAAATATTCATAGGAATCTCATTATTCAAAACATAGAATCATAGTTAATAGCATCAATTCAGCTATATTAATACATTTTATCAGACGCAAATATTCACTAAATTTAATAAACGAAAGTAATTAGTTCTTAATATGACATATAAATAATAATGATTAGTGTTTATTATATTAAAATCATTTGAATAAAAAAAAATTCTAAAAAATTTAACAAGCTGATATGTTATAGTGATTAGTTCATGAGAAGTAGATGATAATTGGTAAATGTATTTTAATGCAATCAATATTATTTATTTAATTTAATAATATAATAATTTGTATTTAATATTCAAAATTATAATTATGATTAATAAAATAATACATATTGCTTTGATGATTACAGCTGATAATTATTAGCAGAATGAATTCCTCGATATCTATAAATCTGTTAATCTGTTTGTTGGTATTCTCACCTTCGTTTTGTAAAGGTATGAATAGTAATTTTAGTTGTTGTTTTGTACATTTACATATTTTGAATTTGATAACCTTAGGAAACTGGTACCAAAATATCAAAATCGGAGAATTAGAAAAATATATTGATCAAGCCAGCAGTTTCGGAAATCATGATCTTGGTCAATATATTGGTATGGATATAGGAAGCCCGCCTCATGGACAACTGATCAATTCTCAGCTTTCCGAAGAAGGATATTCAGTTTATTGGAATGCCGAAATTATTACCAAAGCTTCGGACTATATAATTAGAAGCTACTGTCCTAAGTATAATCACACAATACATACATATTATAAATCTGTAAAAAAAAATAAATTTAATATGAATAAATTAAATGATCATTTCAGTTACTATGTTGGTAGTCAAGAACAATGTGCCAAAGACATATCGAAAGTGAAACTAGACAAGACTTCCTCGGGTCACAAGTGTTTGGCCATGTATTACAATGCAACTGCGTGTATAAGAATGAACATGAACTACCGTAGTCCTGATGGTTCTTGTAACAATTTAAAACGTTCCTCTTCAGGAAAGGCGACTACACCTTATAAACGTTTGCTGTTTCCCGCCTATGCTAATAGTTTATATAGTAATATTTCTTAATAATATTGTTTTAAGATTTACATATGTCGATTTTATTCTAAGATTTTATTAATTGTTTACACAGGTGTTTCGGATCATTATTCAATTCATTCACCGCCCAATGCAAGAAAGCTTAGTGTAGCACTAGTCAACGATGATAATTCACCAGATGACTTCAAAACAATGACGATGGCGTACTGGACGATTTTTATAGGCCACGATCTGTCACATACAGCAATTTCTGGCACGAGTAAGATTATTACTACATAACCATATACATTGATTAATTGCAGTAATTAATGCATGCTTACGAATATTAAATGTATAGTGAAAAGCGACAAATCAGTGAACTGTTGTGATCGTAACGGACTGAATCTATCTCCTCGAGACACTAACGAATTGTGCATGCAAATAGTGGTAGAGGACGGTGATCCATTTTATAACATGAAGAATCTTACGCCAAACACTATAATTCGGTGCATGAACTACGTGCGCTCGGTGCCAGCAGTACGGTCCGATTGTACTTTTGGTCCCAGGGAACAAGTAAGAATTGTATAAGATAATCCTATAACGATGAACGTATATTATATTATGTTTATTTCAATAACTAAAATTATGTAAATGGTGAGGTGCACAATTTTATAACATTATTAAATATTCACAACAGACCTTCCGGATTTAAAATAAATCATACAAATTATATTTGTAACCAATTTTTCGCAGATGAATCAAGCTACTCATTATTTAGATGGGTCGATGGTATACGGTACGTCGGCGAAACGGACGTGGTCGTTGAGGACCAAGTCGGATGGACAATTGTTGACGAACATGGGGTGCTATAACAAAAAACAATGTGACACGTTACAGCCGCAGTATTTGCCACTGGAAGTTGTCGATTCGAACGCGTGCCAGTTTGGCAGTGGCACGTGCTATAAGACTGGCGATAATCGGGCAAACGAGCTGCCCCAAATGACGGTGATGTACACTTTGTGGATGAGGGAACATAATCGGTTGGCCAAACTGCTGTCCCAAGTCAACCCGCATTGGGACGACGAACGTATTTTTCAAGAGGCTAGGAAAATTGTGATAGCGTGCATACAGCACATCACGTACGCCGAATGGTTGCCAGCGCTGCTAGGTCAAAACTTTATTAGGCGATACGGACTTGAACTGTCGACGAATGGGTACAGTAACGCGTACAACGAGAGCACTGACCCAAGCGTTAGCAACAGTTTCGCGACCGCTATATTACCGTTCGCTAATTCCATGATTAGCGAATCCATTAGGTTTGTGTAAACAGTATTTTAGAATATTATTGTCAATGTTTTTGTGTTTTTGTTGGTTATATTGTGGTGATGATTTTAATAATTAAAATATGAACAAATTTAGTTAATGCTGGATTGGACAAATGTGCCATACTGAGTTTTTTGTACTTTATCGGCTCACTTCTAAAGCCAACATAAACAATCATATAATTTGTTAATTTTTAAAAGGCAGAGGATTAACGAGTTAATATGTAAAAAGTTTAGTTATTTTAACTTAAATTTTTAGTTCATTGTTTTAATTAACTTAACTCGTTCATATCTTTGTTAACATAAAATCGACTTATACCATTTTGATTATTCCCATTTGGTTGATAAATTAATTTTTTAAATGCATAGTATCCAACAAAAATGTATTTATGTGAAAATTTCGATTTGCATATCATAATCGTATAAAAAACAAATTATACATTCAAAACTATCTATAGCTTTTGTATTATACATTGATACATATATATATATATATATATATAATTCATATACGAGTTACGCTGTTATTAAAAATTGGTAGGAAACTAGGAATTTTGAATACCCTAGTCATTAAATACAAATCTAATATAATATAATATAGAGAGGGATTCTTTTATCAAACAACACTCATATGGTGTTTGTGTGTAAATACCACCTAACATACACCTATTACACACTAACACCACCCAACTTTGGGAGGCTATATCTTGTAAACGGATTAACGAAAAATAAAAATTTAAACGTAAAAATTCATTGAAGAAATAGCCTTTTAAGTTTATGAAATTTTAAGTATAGGTTGTCATTTTAAAATCAAAAGTTGATAATGGTTTACCTGATAAATATAAAGGTGAAAATATTTAAAAAAAACATATAGCTCTAGAACAAGATGGGTCTAAAATTTAAAAAAAAAAAGTCAATAGTTTTTGAAATAATAAGTGTTGTTTGATAAAAGAATCAGCCTGTAGATTCCAAGCTATATTTTTTTTACCAATGGCATTTGTAATGTTAGTTTTGCATAAATATTTATTAATTTACATAATGAATTCATATGAACTCCAAACAATGTAATAATTTTTCAATGCGTATTTTTAAAATAATTTTATAATAATAGAAAAACTAGGCCGTTGTACAATATATTAATTTATCGCTGTAATGTATGCCGAGGCACGATGGCACATGCTTGAACATTTATCAGTTCGTTCTTTGTAAATATTATAAAAATGACTCATGATGCCATAATAGCTGTGTATTTGATATATTTGATTTAAGTAAACTCCATACTGCTTTACCGGCTTTTACTTCTCCTCATTAAGAAGTCGTTTGAATATATTCCCAATCATAGGTTACTACATAAACAATATTGATTTAAATTTCATTTACAAATGCCTATGACACTAAGATTGTGCAAACCTGAAATTCGATTATAAAAAACATAAAAATATATTGAGATGTCCATTGATGTGTATTTGTACGGAAAATTAATTATCAAATTTATTAATTTGTATTGATATCGTTGTTTAGTTTGTATGCGGAAGATCGAGAGTTCAACGGAAGTATTTCGCTAAAGGAACATTATAACCGACCGACTTATTTAGTATTGAATCACATGGATCAACTTGTCAGAGGGCTATCTACACAGAAGACACAAAAAGTCGATATGCTATTTACAAAAACGGTTGGTACTTAAAATACGATCAAAATGACGTAATTTCTTATTTATTTATTTTTTTTACAGATAAATAATGAAGATGTACATAGAATAGATTGTATTAAAAATATTTAACTACCTTATGTATAATATTATGTTTAAATATTTTGTTTAGCTTACAAACTACTTATACACTGTTCATCCAGAAAATTTGTTTGGGATGGATGTTGTCAGTTTGGATTTACAAAGAAACCGCGATCATGGTATTCCAAGTTACACAAACTTTAGAGAATATTGTGGACTAAAAGCAATAAGAAATGTACAAGATTTAGCCAAAATCATGGTGGAAGGTGTAAGTTCAAACGTATTTGAAATATGTAATCGTCTGATACTTCTTACTTTATTCCTGTATAATATTATATATAGGCATCTGAAAAATTATTGAAGCAATACAAACATTGGAAAAAAATAGAGTTATTGGTAGGTGCATTATTCGAGAAACACGAAGACGACGCAATGGTTGGTCCAACGATGAGGTGTATCATCAGAGAACAGTTCGTAAGGACGAGAATTGCAGATAGATATTTTTACGATTTGCCAAAAGCGTTCAATGAATGTTAGTGCATTTGAAATATTTCGAATGAATTATTTTTAATTAAACTATGTTTTTAAATTCAAGATCAACTGACAGAAATCAGAAAAGTGACCCTTGCCAGAGTCTTTTGCGATAACAGCAATAATGTCACAACAATGCAGAAACGGGTATTTTTAGTACCTACAGTGGATGATTTGATACGTTGTGATTCCCAATTAATTCCGAAAATCGACATCAATCAGTGGTAAGAAATAGTCAATACATTTCGAAAATGACATCATACAAAATATTAATAATATTTATGTAACTATTTAATTAGGTATAGTGTTTAATGTCAATAAAACAACAGTAATAGTTTATAAGAATTAAAAGTTTTCTTATATTTAATAATCAATTAGATAGCATAGTTTCACCATTAGTTGAATATTTTTGCTTTTTACTTATTTATATATAGATCTAAGCAATGTTTTTTAGTCACTGAGCGATAATAATTTATTTTACCATTTAAAAACAATATATATACTGGGTGATTTTTATATCAAACACTCATTATTCAAAAAAGTATTGACTTTTTCAAAATATTTTTTTACATATTTTTAAGTTATTAAAAACCAACGCTTTTATTAAAAAAATATTTTTTTTAAATATTTTTTATCCTTATAATTTTTAAGTTTTTTACTTTTTTGAATGGCAACACAGTTTTTTAATTTCATATTCCAAAGCAGAATATTTTTCTAAAAATGTTGATACATAAAAATCGAATTTAGGAGGATTAATTTATGAGTTATAAGTATTTAAAGTTATGACAATCGGAGTAGTGGACAAACATTATGCGGGGTAACTCCGTACCCCACTCGATTCTGCCAATCTAAACTTTAAATACCTATAACTCATAAACTACTAGCTCTAAATTCGAAATTTTAAGGTAATGATTAATTAAAAAAATAGCTTTATTAATTTATGAAATTTTAAGTATAGGTTGTCATTTTAAAATCAAAAGTTGATAATGGTTTACCTGATAAATATAAAGGTGAAAATATTTAAAAAAAACATATAGCTCTAGAACAAGATGGGTCTAAAATTTAAAAAAAAAAAGTCAATAGTTTTTGAAATAATAAGTGTTGTTTGATAAAAGAATCAGCCTGTAGATTCCAAGCTATATTTTTTTTACCAATGGCATTTGTAATGTTAGTTTTGCATAAATATTTATTAATTTACATAATGAATTCATATGAACTCCAAACAATGTAATAATTTTTCAATGCGTATTTTTAAAATAATTTTATAATAATAGAAAAACTAGGCCGTTGTACAATATATTAATTTATCGCTGTAATGTATGCCGAGGCACGATGGCACATGCTTGAACATTTATCAGTTCGTTCTTTGTAAATATTATAAAAATGACTCATGATGCCATAATAGCTGTGTATTTGATATATTTGATTTAAGTAAACTCCATACTGCTTTACCGGCTTTTACTTATCCTCATTAAGAAGTCGTTTGAATATATTCCCAATCATAGGTTACTACATAAACAATATTGATTTAAATTTCATTTACAAATGCCTATGACACTAAGATTGTGCAAACCTGAAATTCGATTATAAAAAACATAAAAATATATTGAGATGTCCATTGATGTGTATTTGTACGGAAAATTAATTATCAAATTTATTAATTTGTATTGATATCGTTGTTTAGTTTGTATGCGGAAGATCGAGAGTTCAACGGAAGTATTTCGCTAAAGGAACATTATAACCGACCGACTTATTTAGTATTGAATCACATGGATCAACTTGTCAGAGGGCTATCTACACAGAAGACACAAAAAGTCGATATGCTATTTACAAAAACGGTTGGTACTTAAAATACGATCAAAATGACGTAATTTCTTATTTATTTATTTTTTTTACAGATAAATAATGAAGATGTACATAGAATAGATTGTATTAAAAATATTTAACTACCTTATGTATAATATTATGTTTAAATATTTTGTTTAGCTTACAAACTACTTATACACTGTTCATCCAGAAAATTTGTTTGGGATGGATGTTGTCAGTTTGGATTTACAAAGAAACCGCGATCATGGTATTCCAAGTTACACAAACTTTAGAGAATATTGTGGACTAAAAGCAATAAGAAATGTACAAGATTTAGCCAAAATCATGGTGGAAGGTGTAAGTTCAAACGTATTTGAAATATGTAATCGTCTGATACTTCTTACTTTATTCCTGTATAATATTATATATAGGCATCTGAAAAATTATTGAAGCAATACAAACATTGGAAAAAAATAGAGTTATTGGTAGGTGCATTATTCGAGAAACACGAAGACGACGCAATGGTTGGTCCAACGATGAGGTGTATCATCAGAGAACAGTTCGTAAGGACGAGAATTGCAGATAGATATTTTTACGATTTGCCAAAAGCGTTCAATGAATGTTAGTGCATTTGAAATATTTCGAATGAATTATTTTTAATTAAATTATGTTTTTAAATTCAAGATCAACTGACAGAAATCAGAAAAGTGACCCTTGCCAGAGTCTTTTGCGATAACAGCAATAATGTCACAACAATGCAGAAACGGGTATTTTTAGTACCTACAGTGGATGATTTGATACGTTGTGATTCCCAATTAATTCCGAAAATCGACATCAATCAGTGGTAAGAAATAGTCAATACATTTCGAAAATGACATCATACAAAATATTAATAATATTTATGTAACTATTTAATTAGGTATAGTGTTTAATGTCAATAAAACAACAGTAATAGTTTATAAGAATTAAAAGTTTTCTTATATTTAATAATCAATTAGATAGCATAGTTTCACCATTAGTTGAATATTTTTGCTTTTTACTTATTTATATATAGATCTAAGCAATGTTTTTTAGTCACTGAGCGATAATAATTTATTTTACCATTTAAAAACAATATATATACTGGGTGATTTTTATATCAAACACTCATTATTCAAAAAAGTATTGACTTTTTCAAAATATTTTTTTACATATTTTTAAGTTATTAAAAACCAACGCTTTTATTAAAAAAATATTTTTTTTAAATATTTTTTATCCTTATAATTTTTAAGTTTTTTACTTTTTTGAATGGCAACACAGTTTTTTAATTTCATATTCCAAAGCAGAATATTTTTCTAAAAATGTTGATACATAAAAATCGAATTTAGGAGGATTAATTTATGAGTTATAAGTATTTAAAGTTATGACAATCGGAGTAGTGGACAAACATTATGCGGGGTAACTCCGTACCCCACTCGATTCTGCCAATCTAAACTTTAAAAACCTATAACTCATAAACTACTAGCTCTAAATTCGAAATTTTAAGGTAATGATTAATTAAAAAAATAGCTTTATTAATTTATGAAATTTTAAGTATAGGTTGTCATTTTAAAATCAAAAGTAGATAATGGTTTACCTGATAAATATAAAGGTGAAAATATTTAAAAAAAACATATAGCTCTAGAACAAGATGGGTCTAAAATTTAAAAAAAAAAGTCAATAGTTTTTGAAATAATAAGTGTTGTTTGAAAAAAGAATCAGCCTGTAGATTCCAAGCTATATTTTTTTTACCAATGGCATTTGTAATGTTAGTTTTGCATAAATATTTATTAATTTACATAATGAATTCATATGAACTCCAAACAATGTAATAATTTTTCAATGCGTATTTTTAAAATAATTTTATAATAATAGAAAAACTAGGCCGTTGTACAATATATTAATTTATCGCTGTAATGTATGCCGAGGCACGATGGCACATGCTTGAACATTTATCAGTTCGTTCTTTGTAAATATTATAAAAATGACTCATGATGCCATAATAGCTGTGTATTTGATATATTTGATTTAAGTAAACTCCATACTGCTTTACCGGCTTTTACTTATCCTCATTAAGAAGTCGTTTGAATATATTCCCAATCATAGGTTACTACATAAACAATATTGATTTAAATTTCATTTACAAATGCCTATGACACTAAGATTGTGCAAACCTGAAATTCGATTATAAAAAACATAAAAATATATTGAGATGTCCATTGATGTGTATTTGTACGGAAAATTAATTATCAAATTTATTAATTTGTATTGATATCGTTGTTTAGTTTGTATGCGGAAGATCGAGAGTTCAACGGAAGTATTTCGCTAAAGGAACATTATAACCGACCGACTTATTTAGTATTGAATCACATGGATCAACTTGTCAGAGGGCTATCTACACAGAAGACACAAAAAGTCGATATGCTATTTACAAAAACGGTTGGTACTTAAAATACGATCAAAATGACGTAATTTCTTATTTATTTATTTTTTTTACAGATAAATAATGAAGATGTACATAGAATAGATTGTATTAAAAATATTTAACTACCTTATGTATAATATTATGTTTAAATATTTTGTTTAGCTTACAAACTACTTATACACTGTTCATCCAGAAAATTTGTTTGGGATGGATGTTGTCAGTTTGGATTTACAAAGAAACCGCGATCATGGTATTCCAAGTTACACAAACTTTAGAGAATATTGTGGACTAAAAGCAATAAGAAATGTACAAGATTTAGCCAAAATCATGGTGGAAGGTGTAAGTTCAAACGTATTTGAAATATGTAATCGTCTGATACTTCTTACTTTATTCCTGTATAATATTATATATAGGCATCTGAAAAATTATTGAAGCAATACAAACATTGGAAAAAAATAGAGTTATTGGTAGGTGCATTATTCGAGAAACACGAAGACGACGCAATGGTTGGTCCAACGATGAGGTGTATCATCAGAGAACAGTTCGTAAGGACGAGAATTGCAGATAGATATTTTTACGATTTGCCAAAAGCGTTCAATGAATGTTAGTGCATTTGAAATATTTCGAATGAATTATTTTTAATTAAATTATGTTTTTAAATTCAAGATCAACTGACAGAAATCAGAAAAGTGACCCTTGCCAGAGTCTTTTGCGATAACAGCAATAATGTCACAACAATGCAGAAACGGGTATTTTTAGTACCTACAGTGGATGATTTGATACGTTGTGATTCCCAATTAATTCCGAAAATCGACATCAATCAGTGGTAAGAAATAGTCAATACATTTCGAAAATGACATCATACAAAATATTAATAATATTTATGTAACTATTTAATTAGGTATAGTGTTTAATGTCAATAAAACAACAGTAATAGTTTATAAGAATTAAAAGTTTTCTTATATTTAATAATCAATTAGATAGCATAGTTTCACCATTAGTTGAATATTTTTGCTTTTTACTTATTTATATATAGATCTAAGCAATGTTTTTTAGTCACTGAGCGATAATAATTTATTTTACCATTTAAAAACAATATATATACTGGGTGATTTTTATATCAAACACTCATTATTCAAAAAAGTATTGACTTTTTCAAAATATTTTTTTACATATTTTTAAGTTATTAAAAACCAACGCTTTTATTAAAAAAATATTTTTTTTAAATATTTTTTATCCTTATAATTTTTAAGTTTTTTACTTTTTTGAATGGCAACACAGTTTTTTAATTTCATATTCCAAAGCAGAATATTTTTCTAAAAATGTTGATACATAAAAATCGAATTTAGGAGGATTAATTTATGAGTTATAAGTATTTAAAGTTATGACAATCGGAGTAGTGGACAAACATTATGCGGGGTAACTCCGTACCCCACTCGATTCTGCCAATCTAAACTTTAAAAACCTATAACTCATAAACTACTAGCTCTAAATTCGAAATTTTAAGGTAATGATTAATTAAAAAAATAGCTTTATTAATTTATGAAATTTTAAGTATAGGTTGTCATTTTAAAATCAAAAGTAGATAATGGTTTACCTGATAAATATAAAGGTGAAAATATTTAAAAAAAACATATAGCTCTAGAACAAGATGGGTCTAAAATTTAAAAAAAAAAGTCAATAGTTTTTGAAATAATAAGTGTTGTTTGAAAAAAGAATCAGCCTGTAGATTCCAAGCTATATTTTTTTTACCAATGGCATTTGTAATGTTAGTTTTGCATAAATATTTATTAATTTACATAATGAATTCATATGAACTCCAAACAATGTAATAATTTTTCAATGCGTATTTTTAAAATAATTTTATAATAATAGAAAAACTAGGCCGTTGTACAATATATTAATTTATCGCTGTAATGTATGCCGAGGCACGATGGCACATGCTTGAACATTTATCAGTTCGTTCTTTGTAAATATTATAAAAATGACTCATGATGCCATAATAGCTGTGTATTTGATATATTTGATTTAAGTAAACTCCATACTGCTTTACCGGCTTTTACTTATCCTCATTAAGAAGTCGTTTGAATATATTCCCAATCATAGGTTACTACATAAACAATATTGATTTAAATTTCATTTACAAATGCCTATGACACTAAGATTGTGCAAACCTGAAATTCGATTATAAAAAACATAAAAATATATTGAGATGTCCATTGATGTGTATTTGTACGGAAAATTAATTATCAAATTTATTAATTTGTATTGATATCGTTGTTTAGTTTGTATGCGGAAGATCGAGAGTTCAACGGAAGTATTTCGCTAAAGGAACATTATAACCGACCGACTTATTTAGTATTGAATCACATGGATCAACTTGTCAGAGGGCTATCTACACAGAAGACACAAAAAGTCGATATGCTATTTACAAAAACGGTTGGTACTTAAAATACGATCAAAATGACGTAATTTCTTATTTATTTATTTTTTTTACAGATAAATAATGAAGATGTACATAGAATAGATTGTATTAAAAATATTTAACTACCTTATGTATAATATTATGTTTAAATATTTTGTTTAGCTTACAAACTACTTATACACTGTTCATCCAGAAAATTTGTTTGGGATGGATGTTGTCAGTTTGGATTTACAAAGAAACCGCGATCATGGTATTCCAAGTTACACAAACTTTAGAGAATATTGTGGACTAAAAGCAATAAGAAATGTACAAGATTTAGCCAAAATCATGGTGGAAGGTGTAAGTTCAAACGTATTTGAAATATGTAATCGTCTGATACTTCTTACTTTATTCCTGTATAATATTATATATAGGCATCTGAAAAATTATTGAAGCAATACAAACATTGGAAAAAAATAGAGTTATTGGTAGGTGCATTATTCGAGAAACACGAAGACGACGCAATGGTTGGTCCAACGATGAGGTGTATCATCAGAGAACAGTTCGTAAGGACGAGAATTGCAGATAGATATTTTTACGATTTGCCAAAAGCGTTCAATGAATGTTAGTGCATTTGAAATATTTCGAATGAATTATTTTTAATTAAACTATGTTTTTAAATTCAAGATCAACTGACAGAAATCAGAAAAGTGACCCTTGCCAGAGTCTTTTGCGATAACAGCAATAATGTCACAACAATGCAGAAACGGGTATTTTTAGTACCTACAGTGGATGATTTGATACGTTGTGATTCCCAATTAATTCCGAAAATCGACATCAATCAGTGGTAAGAAATAGTCAATACATTTCGAAAATGACATCATACAAAATATTAATAATATTTATGTAACTATTTAATTAGGTATAGTGTTTAATGTCAATAAAACAACAGTAATAGTTTATAAGAATTAAAAGTTTTCTTATATTTAATAATCAATTAGATAGCATAGTTTCACCATTAGTTGAATATTTTTGCTTTTTACTTATTTATATATAGATCTAAGCAATGTTTTTTAGTCACTGAGCGATAATAATTTATTTTACCATTTAAAAACAATATATATACTGGGTGATTTTTATATCAAACACTCATTATTCAAAAAAGTATTGACTTTTTCAAAATATTTTTTTACATATTTTTAAGTTATTAAAAACCAACGCTTTTATTAAAAAAATATTTTTTTTAAATATTTTTTATCCTTATAATTTTTAAGTTTTTTACTTTTTTGAATGGCAACACAGTTTTTTAATTTCATATTCCAAAGCAGAATATTTTTCTAAAAATGTTGATACATAAAAATCGAATTTAGGAGGATTAATTTATGAGTTATAAGTATTTAAAGTTATGACAATCGGAGTAGTGGACAAACATTATGCGGGATAACTCCGTACCCCACTCGATTCTGCCAATCTAAACTTTAAATACCTATAACTCATAAACTACTAGCTCTAAATTCGAAATTTTAAGGTAATGATAATTAAAAAAATAGCTTTATTAATTTATGAAATTTTAAGTATAGGTTGTCATTTTAAAATCAAAAGTTGATAAAGGTTTACCTGATAAATATAAAGGTGAAAATATTTTTAAAAAAACATATAGCTCTAGAACAAGATGGGTCTAAAATTTAAAAAAAAAAGTCAATAGTTTTTGATATAATAAGTGTTGTTTGATAAAAGAATCAGCCTGTAGATTCCAAGCTATATTTTTTTTACCAATGGCATTTGTAATGTTAGTTTTGCATAAATATTTATTAATTTACATAATGAATTCATATGAACTCCAAACAATGTAATAATTTTTCAATGCGTATTTTTAAAATAATTTTATAATAATAGAAAAACTAGGCCGTTATACAATATATTAATTTATCGCTGTAATGTATGCCGAGGCACGATGGCACATGCTTGAACATTTATCAGTTCGTTCTTTGTAAATATTATAAAAATGACTCATGATGCCATAATAGCTGTGTATTTGATATATTTGATTTAAGTAAACTCCATACTGCTTTACCGGCTTTTACTTCTCCTCATTAAGAAGTCGTTTGAATATATTCCCAATCATAGGTTACTACATAAACAATATTGATTTAAATTTCATTTACAAATGCCTATGACACTAAGATTGTGCAAACCTGTAATTCGATTATAAAAAACATAAAAATATATTGAGATGTCCATTGATGTGTATTTGTACGGAAAATTAATTATCAAATTTATTAATTTGTATTGATATCGTTGTTTAGTTTGTATGCGGAAGATCGAGAGTTCAACGGAAGTATTTCGCTAAAGGAACATTATAACCGACCGACTTATTTAGTATTGAATCACATGGATCAACTTGTCAGAGGGCTATCTACACAGAAGACACAAAAAGTCGATATGCTATTTACAAAAACGGTTGGTACTTAAAATACGATCAAAATGACGTAATTTCTTATTTATTTATTTTTTTTACAGATAAATAATGAAGATGTACATAGAATAGATTGTATTAAAAATATTTAACTACCTTATGTATAATATTATGTTTAAATATTTTGTTTAGCTTACAAACTACTTATACACTGTTCATCCAGAAAATTTTGTTTGGGATGGATGTTGTCAGTTTGGATTTACAAAGAAACCGCGATCATGGTATTCCAAGTTACACAAACTTTAGAGAATATTGTGGACTAAAAGCAATAAGAAATGTACAAGATTTAGCCAAAATCATGGTGGAAGGTGTAAGTTCAAACGTATTTGAAATATGTAATCGTCTGATACTTCTTACTTTATTCCTGTATAATATTATATATAGGCATCTGAAAAATTATTGAAGCAATACAAACATTGGAAAAAAATAGAGTTATTGGTAGGTGCATTATTCGAGAAACACGAAGACGACGCAATGGTTGGTCCAACGATGAGGTGTATCATCAGAGAACAGTTCGTAAGGACGAGAATTGCAGATAGATATTTTTACGATTTGCCAAAAGCGTTCAATGAATGTTAGTGCATTTGAAATATTTCGAATGAATTATTTTTAATTAAACTATGTTTTTAAATTCAAGATCAACTGACAGAAATCAGAAAAGTGACCCTTGCCAGAGTCTTTTGCGATAACAGCAATAATGTCACAACAATGCAGAAACGGGTATTTTTAGTACCTACAGTGGATGATTTGATACGTTGTGATTCCCAATTAATTCCGAAAATCGACATCAATCAGTGGTCAGAAATAGTCAATACATTTCGAAAATGACATCATACAAAATATTAATAATATTTATGTAACTATTTAATTAGGTATAGTGTTTAATGTCAATAAAACAACAGTAATAGTTTATAAGAATTAAAAGTTTTCTTATATTTAATAATCAATTAGATAGCATAGTTTCACCATTAGTTGAATATTTTTGCTTTTTACTTATTTATATATAGATCTAAGCAATGTTTTTTAGTCACTGAGCGATAATAATTTATTTTACCATTTAAAAACAATATATATACTGGGTGATTTTTATATCAAACACTCATTATTCAAAAAAGTATTGACTTTTTCAAAATATTTTTTTACATATTTTTAAGTTATTAAAAACCAACGCTTTTATTAAAAAAATATTTTTTTTAAATATTTTTTATCCTTATAATTTTTAAGTTTTTTACTTTTTTGAATGGCAACACAGTTTTTTAATTTCATATTCCAAAGCAGAATATTTTTCTAAAAATGTTGATACATAAAAATCGAATTTAGGAGGATTAATTTATGAGTTATAAGTATTTAAAGTTATGACAATCGGAGTAGTGGACAAACATTATGCGGGGTAACTCCGTACCCCACTCGATTCTGCCAATCTAAACTTTAAATACCTATAACTCATAAACTACTAGCTCTAAATTCGAAATTTTAAGGTAATGATTAATTAAAAAAATAGCTTTATTAATTTATGAAATTTTAAGTATAGGTTGTCATTTTAAAATCAAAAGTTGATAATGGTTTACCTGATAAATATAAAGGTGAAAATATTTAAAAAAAACATATAGCTCTAGAACAAGATGGGTCTAAAATTTAAAAAAAAAAAGTCAATAGTTTTTGAAATAATAAGTGTTGTTTGATAAAAGAATCAGCCTGTAGATTCCAAGCTATATTTTTTTTACCAATGGCATTTGTAATGTTAGTTTTGCATAAATATTTATTAATTTACATAATGAATTCATATGAACTCCAAACAATGTAATAATTTTTCAATGCGTATTTTTAAAATAATTTTATAATAATAGAAAAACTAGGCCGTTGTACAATATATTAATTTATCGCTGTAATGTATGCCGAGGCACGATGGCACATGCTTGAACATTTATCAGTTCGTTCTTTGTAAATATTATAAAAATGACTCATGATGCCATAATAGCTGTGTATTTGATATATTTGATTTAAGTAAACTCCATACTGCTTTACCGGCTTTTACTTCTCCTCATTAAGAAGTCGTTTGAATATATTCCCAATCATAGGTTACTACATAAACAATATTGATTTAAATTTCATTTACAAATGCCTATGACACTAAGATTGTGCAAACCTGAAATTCGATTATAAAAAACATAAAAATATATTGAGATGTCCATTGATGTGTATTTGTACGGAAAATTAATTATCAAATTTATTAATTTGTATTGATATCGTTGTTTAGTTTGTATGCGGAAGATCGAGAGTTCAACGGAAGTATTTCGCTAAAGGAACATTATAACCGACCGACTTATTTAGTATTGAATCACATGGATCAACTTGTCAGAGGGCTATCTACACAGAAGACACAAAAAGTCGATATGCTATTTACAAAAACGGTTGGTACTTAAAATACGATCAAAATGACGTAATTTCTTATTTATTTATTTTTTTTACAGATAAATAATGAAGATGTACATAGAATAGATTGTATTAAAAATATTTAACTACCTTATGTATAATATTATGTTTAAATATTTTGTTTAGCTTACAAACTACTTATACACTGTTCATCCAGAAAATTTTGTTTGGGATGGATGTTGTCAGTTTGGATTTACAAAGAAACCGCGATCATGGTATTCCAAGTTACACAAACTTTAGAGAATATTGTGGACTAAAAGCAATAAGAAATGTACAAGATTTAGCCAAAATCATGGTGGAAGGTGTAAGTTCAAACGTATTTGAAATATGTAATCGTCTGATACTTCTTACTTTATTCCTGTATAATATTATATATAGGCATCTGAAAAATTATTGAAGCAATACAAACATTGGAAAAAAATAGAGTTATTGGTAGGTGCATTATTCGAGAAACACGAAGACGACGCAATGGTTGGTCCAACGATGAGGTGTATCATCAGAGAACAGTTCGTAAGGACGAGAATTGCAGATAGATATTTTTACGATTTGCCAAAAGCGTTCAATGAATGTTAGTGCATTTGAAATATTTCGAATGAATTATTTTTAATTAAACTATGTTTTTAAATTCAAGATCAACTGACAGAAATCAGAAAAGTGACCCTTGCCAGAGTCTTTTGCGATAACAGCAATAATGTCACAACAATGCAGAAACGGGTATTTTTAGTACCTACAGTGGATGATTTGATACGTTGTGATTCCCAATTAATTCCGAAAATCGACATCAATCAGTGGTCAGAAATAGTCAATACATTTCGAAAATGACATCATACAAAATATTAATAATATTTATGTAACTATTTAATTAGGTATAGTGTTTAATGTCAATAAAACAACAGTAATAGTTTATAAGAATTAAAAGTTTTCTTATATTTAATAATCAATTAGATAGCATAGTTTCACCATTAGTTGAATATTTTTGCTTTTTACTTATTTATATATAGATCTAAGCAATGTTTTTTAGTCACTGAGCGATAATAATTTATTTTACCATTTAAAAACAATATATATACTGGGTGATTTTTATATCAAACACTCATTATTCAAAAAAGTATTGACTTTTTCAAAATATTTTTTTACATATTTTTAAGTTATTAAAAACCAACGCTTTTATTAAAAAAATATTTTTTTTAAATATTTTTTATCCTTATAATTTTTAAGTTTTTTACTTTTTTGAATGGCAACACAGTTTTTTAATTTCATATTCCAAAGCAGAATATTTTTCTAAAAATGTTGATACATAAAAATCGAATTTAGGAGGATTAATTTATGAGTTATAAGTATTTAAAGTTATGACAATCGGAGTAGTGGACAAACATTATGCGGGGTAACTCCGTACCCCACTCGATTCTGCCAATCTAAACTTTAAATACCTATAACTCATAAACTACTAGCTCTAAATTCGAAATTTTAAGGTAATGATTAATTAAAAAAATAGCTTTATTAATTTATGAAATTTTAAGTATAGGTTGTCATTTTAAAATCAAAAGTTGATAATGGTTTACCTGATAAATATAAAGGTGAAAATATTTAAAAAAAACATATAGCTCTAGAACAAGATGGGTCTAAAATTTAAAAAAAAAAAGTCAATAGTTTTTGAAATAATAAGTGTTGTTTGATAAAAGAATCAGCCTGTAGATTCCAAGCTATATTTTTTTTACCAATGGCATTTGTAATGTTAGTTTTGCATAAATATTTATTAATTTACATAATGAATTCATATGAACTCCAAACAATGTAATAATTTTTCAATGCGTATTTTTAAAATAATTTTATAATAATAGAAAAACTAGGCCGTTGTACAATATATTAATTTATCGCTGTAATGTATGCCGAGGCACGATGGCACATGCTTGAACATTTATCAGTTCGTTCTTTGTAAATATTATAAAAATGACTCATGATGCCATAATAGCTGTGTATTTGATATATTTGATTTAAGTAAACTCCATACTGCTTTACCGGCTTTTACTTCTCCTCATTAAGAAGTCGTTTGAATATATTCCCAATCATAGGTTACTACATAAACAATATTGATTTAAATTTCATTTACAAATGCCTATGACACTAAGATTGTGCAAACCTGAAATTCGATTATAAAAAACATAAAAATATATTGAGATGTCCATTGATGTGTATTTGTACGGAAAATTAATTATCAAATTTATTAATTTGTATTGATATCGTTGTTTAGTTTGTATGCGGAAGATCGAGAGTTCAACGGAAGTATTTCGCTAAAGGAACATTATAACCGACCGACTTATTTAGTATTGAATCACATGGATCAACTTGTCAGAGGGCTATCTACACAGAAGACACAAAAAGTCGATATGCTATTTACAAAAACGGTTGGTACTTAAAATACGATCAAAATGACGTAATTTCTTATTTATTTATTTTTTTTACAGATAAATAATGAAGATGTACATAGAATAGATTGTATTAAAAATATTTAACTACCTTATGTATAATATTATGTTTAAATATTTTGTTTAGCTTACAAACTACTTATACACTGTTCATCCAGAAAATTTGTTTGGGATGGATGTTGTCAGTTTGGATTTACAAAGAAACCGCGATCATGGTATTCCAAGTTACACAAACTTTAGAGAATATTGTGGACTAAAAGCAATAAGAAATGTACAAGATTTAGCCAAAATCATGGTGGAAGGTGTAAGTTCAAACGTATTTGAAATATGTAATCGTCTGATAATTCTTACTTTATTCCTGTATAATATTATATATAAGCATCTGAAAAATTATTGAAGCAATACAAACATTGGAAAAAAATAGAGTTATTGGTAGGTGCATTATTCGAGAAACACGAAGACGACGCAATGGTTGGTCCAACGATGAGGTGTATCATCAGAGAACAGTTCGTAAGGACGAGAATTGCAGATAGATATTTTTACGATTTGCCAAAAGCGTTCAATGAATGTTAGTGCATTTGAAATATTTCGAATGAATTATTTTTAATTAAACTATGTTTTTAAATTCAAGATCAACTGACAGAAATCAGAAAAGTGACCCTTGCCAGAGTCTTTTGCGATAACAGCAATAATGTCACAACAATGCAGAAACGGGTATTTTTAGTACCTACAGTGGATGATTTGATACGTTGTGATTCCCAATTAATTCCGAAAATCGACATCAATCAGTGGTAAGAAATAGTCAATACATTTCGAAAATGACATCATACAAAATATTAATAATATTTATGTAACTATTTAATTAGGTATAGTGTTTAATGTCAATAAAACAACAGTAATAGTTTATAAGAATTAAAAGTTTTCTTATATTTAATAATCAATTAGATAGCATAGTTTCACCATTAGTTGAATATTTTTGCTTTTTACTTATTTATATATAGATCTAAGCAATGTTTTTTAGTCACTGAGCGATAATAATTTATTTTACCATTTAAAAACAATATATATACTGGGTGATTTTTATATCAAACACTCATTATTCAAAAAAGTATTGACTTTTTCAAAATATTTTTTTACATATTTTTAAGTTATTAAAAACCAACGCTTTTATTAAAAAAATATTTTTTTTAAATATTTTTTATCCTTATAATTTTTAAGTTTTTTACTTTTTTGAATGGCAACACAGTTTTTTAATTTCATATTCCAAAGCAGAATATTTTTCTAAAAATGTTGATACATAAAAATCGAATTTAGGAGGATTAATTTATGAGTTATAAGTATTTAAAGTTATGACAATCGGAGTAGTGGACAAACATTATGCGGGGTAACTCCGTACCCCACTCGATTCTGCCAATCTAAACTTTAAATACCTATAACTCATAAACTACTAGCTCTAAATTCGAAATTTTAAGGTAATGATTAATTAAAAAAATAGCTTTATTAATTTATGAAATTTTAAGTATAGGTTGTCATTTTAAAATCAAAAGTTGATAATGGTTTACCTGATAAATATAAAGGTGAAAATATTTAAAAAAAACATATAGCTCTAGAACAAGATGGGTCTAAAATTTAAAAAAAAAAAGTCAATAGTTTTTGAAATAATAAGTGTTGTTTGATAAAAGAATCAGCCTGTAGATTCCAAGCTATATTTTTTTTACCAATGGCATTTGTAATGTTAGTTTTGCATAAATATTTATTAATTTACATAATGAATTCATATGAACTCCAAACAATGTAATAATTTTTCAATGCGTATTTTTAAAATAATTTTATAATAATAGAAAAACTAGGCCGTTATACAATATATTAATTTATCGCTGTAATGTATGCCGAGGCACGATGGCACATGCTTGAACATTTATCAGTTCGTTCTTTGTAAATATTATAAAAATGACTCATGATGCCATAATAGCTGTGTATTTGATATATTTGATTTAAGTAAACTCCATACTGCTTTACCGGCTTTTACTTCTCCTCATTAAGAAGTCGTTTGAATATATTCCCAATCATAGGTTACTACATAAACAATATTGATTTAAATTTCATTTACAAATGCCTATGACACTAAGATTGTGCAAACCTGTAATTCGATTATAAAAAACATAAAAATATATTGAGATGTCCATTGATGTGTATTTGTACGGAAAATTAATTATCAAATTTATTAATTTGTATTGATATCGTTGTTTAGTTTGTATGCGGAAGATCGAGAGTTCAACGGAAGTATTTCGCTAAAGGAACATTATAACCGACCGACTTATTTAGTATTGAATCACATGGATCAACTTGTCAGAGGGCTATCTACACAGAAGACACAAAAAGTCGATATGCTATTTACAAAAACGGTTGGTACTTAAAATACGATCAAAATGACGTAATTTCTTATTTATTTATTTTTTTTACAGATAAATAATGAAGATGTACATAGAATAGATTGTATTAAAAATATTTAACTACCTTATGTATAATATTATGTTTAAATATTTTGTTTAGCTTACAAACTACTTATACACTGTTCATCCAGAAAATTTTGTTTGGGATGGATGTTGTCAGTTTGGATTTACAAAGAAACCGCGATCATGGTATTCCAAGTTACACAAACTTTAGAGAATATTGTGGACTAAAAGCAATAAGAAATGTACAAGATTTAGCCAAAATCATGGTGGAAGGTGTAAGTTCAAACGTATTTGAAATATGTAATCGTCTGATACTTCTTACTTTATTCCTGTATAATATTATATATAGGCATCTGAAAAATTATTGAAGCAATACAAACATTGGAAAAAAATAGAGTTATTGGTAGGTGCATTATTCGAGAAACACGAAGACGACGCAATGGTTGGTCCAACGATGAGGTGTATCATCAGAGAACAGTTCGTAAGGACGAGAATTGCAGATAGATATTTTTACGATTTGCCAAAAGCGTTCAATGAATGTTAGTGCATTTGAAATATTTCGAATGAATTATTTTTAATTAAACTATGTTTTTAAATTCAAGATCAACTGACAGAAATCAGAAAAGTGACCCTTGCCAGAGTCTTTTGCGATAACAGCAATAATGTCACAACAATGCAGAAACGGGTATTTTTAGTACCTACAGTGGATGATTTGATACGTTGTGATTCCCAATTAATTCCGAAAATCGACATCAATCAGTGGTCAGAAATAGTCAATACATTTCGAAAATGACATCATACAAAATATTAATAATATTTATGTAACTATTTAATTAGGTATAGTGTTTAATGTCAATAAAACAACAGTAATAGTTTATAAGAATTAAAAGTTTTCTTATATTTAATAATCAATTAGATAGCATAGTTTCACCATTAGTTGAATATTTTTGCTTTTTACTTATTTATATATAGATCTAAGCAATGTTTTTTAGTCACTGAGCGATAATAATTTATTTTACCATTTAAAAACAATATATATACTGGGTGATTTTTATATCAAACACTCATTATTCAAAAAAGTATTGACTTTTTCAAAATATTTTTTTACATATTTTTAAGTTATTAAAAACCAACGCTTTTATTAAAAAAATATTTTTTTTAAATATTTTTTATCCTTATAATTTTTAAGTTTTTTACTTTTTTGAATGGCAACACAGTTTTTTAATTTCATATTCCAAAGCAGAATATTTTTCTAAAAATGTTGATACATAAAAATCGAATTTAGGAGGATTAATTTATGAGTTATAAGTATTTAAAGTTATGACAATCGGAGTAGTGGACAAACATTATGCGGGGTAACTCCGTACCCCACTCGATTCTGCCAATCTAAACTTTAAATACCTATAACTCATAAACTACTAGCTCTAAATTCGAAATTTTAAGGTAATGATTAATTAAAAAAATAGCTTTATTAATTTATGAAATTTTAAGTATAGGTTGTCATTTTAAAATCAAAAGTTGATAATGGTTTACCTGATAAATATAAAGGTGAAAATATTTAAAAAAAACATATAGCTCTAGAACAAGATGGGTCTAAAATTTAAAAAAAAAAAGTCAATAGTTTTTGAAATAATAAGTGTTGTTTGATAAAAGAATCAGCCTGTAGATTCCAAGCTATATTTTTTTTACCAATGGCATTTGTAATGTTAGTTTTGCATAAATATTTATTAATTTACATAATGAATTCATATGAACTCCAAACAATGTAATAATTTTTCAATGCGTATTTTTAAAATAATTTTATAATAATAGAAAAACTAGGCCGTTGTACAATATATTAATTTATCGCTGTAATGTATGCCGAGGCACGATGGCACATGCTTGAACATTTATCAGTTCGTTCTTTGTAAATATTATAAAAATGACTCATGATGCCATAATAGCTGTGTATTTGATATATTTGATTTAAGTAAACTCCATACTGCTTTACCGGCTTTTACTTCTCCTCATTAAGAAGTCGTTTGAATATATTCCCAATCATAGGTTACTACATAAACAATATTGATTTAAATTTCATTTACAAATGCCTATGACACTAAGATTGTGCAAACCTGAAATTCGATTATAAAAAACATAAAAATATATTGAGATGTCCATTGATGTGTATTTGTACGGAAAATTAATTATCAAATTTATTAATTTGTATTGATATCGTTGTTTAGTTTGTATGCGGAAGATCGAGAGTTCAACGGAAGTATTTCGCTAAAGGAACATTATAACCGACCGACTTATTTAGAATTGAATCACATGGATCAACTTGTCAGAGGGCTATCTACACAGAAGACACAAAAAGTCGATATGCTATTTACAAAAACGGTTGGTACTTAAAATACGATCAAAATGACGTAATTTCTTATTTATTTATTTTTTTTACAGATAAATAATGAAGATGTACATAGAATAGATTGTATTAAAAATATTTAACTACCTTATGTATAATATTATGTTTAAATATTTTGTTTAGCTTACAAACTACTTATACACTGTTCATCCAGAAAATTTGTTTGGGATGGATGTTGTCAGTTTGGATTTACAAAGAAACCGCGATCATGGTATTCCAAGTTACACAAACTTTAGAGAATATTGTGGACTAAAAGCAATAAGAAATGTACAAGATTTAGCCAAAATCATGGTGGAAGGTGTAAGTTCAAACGTATTTGAAATATGTAATCGTCTGATAATTCTTACTTTATTCCTGTATAATATTATATATAAGCATCTGAAAAATTATTGAAGCAATACAAACATTGGAAAAAAATAGAGTTATTGGTAGGTGCATTATTCGAGAAACACGAAGACGACGCAATGGTTGGTCCAACGATGAGGTGTATCATCAGAGAACAGTTCGTAAGGACGAGAATTGCAGATAGATATTTTTACGATTTGCCAAAAGCGTTCAATGAATGTTAGTGCATTTGAAATATTTCGAATGAATTATTTTTAATTAAACTATGTTTTTAAATTCAAGATCAACTGACAGAAATCAGAAAAGTGACCCTTGCCAGAGTCTTTTGCGATAACAGCAATAATGTCACAACAATGCAGAAACGGGTATTTTTAGTACCTACAGTGGATGATTTGATACGTTGTGATTCCCAATTAATTTCGAAAATCGACATCAATCAGTGGTAAGAAATAGTCAATACATTTCGAAAATGACATCATACAAAATATTAATAATATTTATGTAACTATTTAATTAGGTATAGTGTTTAATGTCAATAAAACAACAGTAATAGTTTATAAGAATTAAAAGTTTTCTTATATTTAATAATCAATTAGATAGCATAGTTTCACCATTAGTTGAATATTTTTGCTTTTTACTTATTTATATATAGATCTAAGCAATGTTTTTTAGTCACTGAGCGATAATAATTTATTTTACCATTTAAAAACAATATATATACTGGGTGATTTTTATATCAAACACTCATTATTCAAAAAAGTATTGACTTTTTCAAAATATTTTTTTACATATTTTTAAGTTATTAAAAACCAACGCTTTTATTAAAAAAATATTTTTTTTAAATATTTTTTATCCTTATAATTTTTAAGTTTTTTACTTTTTTGAATGGCAACACAGTTTTTTAATTTCATATTCCAAAGCAGAATATTTTTCTAAAAATGTTGATACATAAAAATCGAATTTAGGAGGATTAATTTATGATTTATAAGTATTTAAAGTTATGACAATCGGAGTAGTGGACAAACATTATGCGGGGTAACTCCGTACCCCACTCGATTCTGCCAATCTAAACTTTAAATACCTATAACTCATAAACTACTAGCTCTAAATTCGAAATTTTAAGGTAATGATTAATTAAAAAAATAGCTTTATTAATTTATGAAATTTTAAGTATAGGTTGTCATTTTAAAATCAAAAGTTGATAATGGTTTACCTGATAAATATAAAGGTGAAAATATTTAAAAAAAACATATAGCTCTAGAACAAGATGGGTCTAAAATTTAAAAAAAAAAAGTCAATAGTTTTTGAAATAATAAGTGTTGTTTGATAAAAGAATCAGCCTGTAGATTCCAAGCTATATTTTTTTTACCAATGGCATTTGTAATGTTAGTTTTGCATAAATATTTATTAATTTACATAATGAATTCATATGAACTCCAAACAATGTAATAATTTTTCAATGCGTATTTTTAAAATAATTTTATAATAATAGAAAAACTAGGCCGTTGTACAATATATTAATTTATCGCTGTAATGTATGCCGAGGCACGATGGCACATGCTTGAACATTTATCAGTTCGTTCTTTGTAAATATTATAAAAATGACTCATGATGCCATAATAGCTGTGTATTTGATATATTTGATTTAAGTAAACTCCATACTGCTTTACTGGCTTTTACTTCTCCTCATTAAGAAGTCGTTTGAATATATTCCCAATCATAGGTTACTACATAAACAATATTGATTTAAATTTCATTTACAAATGCCTATGACACTAAGATTGTGCAAACCTGAAATTCGATTATAAAAAACATAAAAATATATTGACATGTCCATTGATGTGTATTTGTACGGAAAATTAATTATCAAATTTATTAATTTGTATTGATATCGTTGTTTAGTTTGTATGCGGAAGATCGAGAGTTCAACGGAAGTATTTCGCTAATAGGAACATTATAACCGACCGACTTATTTAGTATTGAATCACATGGATCAACTTGTCAGAGGGCTATCTACACAGAAGACACAAAAAGTCGATATGCTATTTACAAAAACGGTTGGTACTTAAAATACGATCAAAATGACGTAATTTCTTATTTATTTATTTTTTTTACAGATAAATAATGAAGATGTACATAGAATAGATTGTATTAAAACTATTTAACTACCTTATGTATAATATTATGTTTAAATATTTTGTTTAGCTTACAAACTACTTATACACTGTTCATCCAGAAAATTTGTTTGGGATGGATGTTGTCAGTTTGGATTTACAAAGAAACCGCGATCATGGTATTCCAAGTTACACAAACTTTAGAGAATATTGTGGACTAAAAGCAATAAGAAATGTACAAGATTTAGCCAAAATCATGGTGGAAGGTGTAAGTTCAAACGTATTTGAAATATGTAATCGTCTGATACTTCTTACTTTATTCCTGTATAATATTATATATAGGCATCTGAAAAATTATTGAAGCAATACAAACATTGGAAAAAAATAGAGTTATTGGTAGGTGCATTATTCGAGAAACACGAAGACGACGCAATGGTTGGTCCAACGATGAGGTGTATCATCAGAGAACAGTTCGTAAGGACGAGAATTGCAGATAGATATTTTTACGATTTGCCAAAAGCGTTCAATGAATGTTAGTGCATTTGAAATATTTCGAATGAATTATTTTTAATTAAACTATGTTTTTAAATTCAAGATCAACTGACAGAAATCAGAAAAGTGACCCTTGCCAGAGTCTTTTGCGATAACAGCAATAATGTCACAACAATGCAGAAACGGGTATTTTTAGTACCTACAGTGGATGATTTGATACGTTGTGATTCCCAATTAATTCCGAAAATCGACATCAATCAGTGGTCAGAAATAGTCAATACATTTCGAAAATGACATCATACAAAATATTAATAATATTTATGTAACTATTTAATTAGGTATAGTGTTTAATGTCAATAAAACAACAGTAATAGTTTATAAGAATTAAAAGTTTTCTTATATTTAATAATCAATTAGATAGCATAGTTTCACCATTAGTTGAATATTTTTGCTTTTTACTTATTTATATATAGATCTAAGCAATGTTTTTTAGTCACTGAGCGATAATAATTTATTTTACCATTTAAAAACAATATATATACTGGGTGATTTTTATATCAAACACTCATTATTCAAAAAAGTATTGACTTTTTCAAAATATTTTTTTACATATTTTTAAGTTATTAAAAACCAACGCTTTTATTAAAAAAATATTTTTTTTAAATATTTTTTATCCTTATAATTTTTAAGTTTTTTACTTTTTTGAATGGCAACACAGTTTTTTAATTTCATATTCCAAAGCAGAATATTTTTCTAAAAATGTTGATACATAAAAATCGAATTTAGGAGGATTAATTTATGAGTTATAAGTATTTAAAGTTATGACAATCGGAGTAGTGGACAAACATTATGCGGGATAACTCCGTACCCCACTCGATTCTGCCAATCTAAACTTTAAATACCTATAACTCATAAACTACTAGCTCTAAATTCGAAATTTTAAGGTAATGATAATTAAAAAAATAGCTTTATTAATTTATGAAATTTTAAGTATAGGTTGTCATTTTAAAATCAAAAGTTGATAAAGGTTTACCTGATAAATATAAAGGTGAAAATATTTTAAAAAAAACATATAGCTCTAGAACAAGATGGGTCTAAAATTTAAAAAAAAAAGTCAATAGTTTTTGAAATAATAAGTGTTGTTTGATAAAAGAATCAGCCTGTAGATTCCAAGCTATATTTTTTTTACCAATGGCATTTGTAATGTTAGTTTTGCATAAATATTTATTAATTTACATAATGAATTCATATGAACTCCAAACAATGTAATAATTTTTCAATGCGTATTTTTAAAATAATTTTATAATAATAGAAAAACTAGGCCGTTATACAATATATTAATTTATCGCTGTAATGTATGCCGAGGCACGATGGCACATGCTTGAACATTTATCAGTTCGTTCTTTGTAAATATTATAAAAATGACTCATGATGCCATAATAGCTGTGTATTTGATATATTTGATTTAAGTAAACTCCATACTGCTTTACCGGCTTTTACTTCTCCTCATTAAGAAGTCGTTTGAATATATTCCCAATCATAGGTTACTACATAAACAATATTGATTTAAATTTCATTTACAAATGCCTATGACACTAAGATTGTGCAAACCTGTAATTCGATTATAAAAAACATAAAAATATATTGAGATGTCCATTGATGTGTATTTGTACGGAAAATTAATTATCAAATTTATTAATTTGTATTGATATCGTTGTTTAGTTTGTATGCGGAAGATCGAGAGTTCAACGGAAGTATTTCGCTAAAGGAACATTATAACCGACCGACTTATTTAGTATTGAATCACATGGATCAACTTGTCAGAGGGCTATCTACACAGAAGACACAAAAAGTCGATATGCTATTTACAAAAACGGTTGGTACTTAAAATACGATCAAAATGACGTAATTTCTTATTTATTTATTTTTTTTACAGATAAATAATGAAGATGTACATAGAATAGATTGTATTAAAAATATTTAACTACCTTATGTATAATATTATGTTTAAATATTTTGTTTAGCTTACAAACTACTTATACACTGTTCATCCAGAAAATTTTGTTTGGGATGGATGTTGTCAGTTTGGATTTACAAAGAAACCGCGATCATGGTATTCCAAGTTACACAAACTTTAGAGAATATTGTGGACTAAAAGCAATAAGAAATGTACAAGATTTAGCCAAAATCATGGTGGAAGGTGTAAGTTCAAACGTATTTGAAATATGTAATCGTCTGATACTTCTTACTTTATTCCTGTATAATATTATATATAGGCATCTGAAAAATTATTGAAGCAATACAAACATTGGAAAAAAATAGAGTTATTGGTAGGTGCATTATTCGAGAAACACGAAGACGACGCAATGGTTGGTCCAACGATGAGGTGTATCATCAGAGAACAGTTCGTAAGGACGAGAATTGCAGATAGATATTTTTACGATTTGCCAAAAGCGTTCAATGAATGTTAGTGCATTTGAAATATTTCGAATGAATTATTTTTAATTAAACTATGTTTTTAAATTCAAGATCAACTGACAGAAATCAGAAAAGTGACCCTTGCCAGAGTCTTTTGCGATAACAGCAATAATGTCACAACAATGCAGAAACGGGTATTTTTAGTACCTACAGTGGATGATTTGATACGTTGTGATTCCCAATTAATTCCGAAAATCGACATCAATCAGTGGTCAGAAATAGTCAATACATTTCGAAAATGACATCATACAAAATATTAATAATATTTATGTAACTATTTAATTAGGTATAGTGTTTAATGTCAATAAAACAACAGTAATAGTTTATAAGAATTAAAAGTTTTCTTATATTTAATAATCAATTAGATAGCATAGTTTCACCATTAGTTGAATATTTTTGCTTTTTACTTATTTATATATAGATCTAAGCAATGTTTTTTAGTCACTGAGCGATAATAATTTATTTTACCATTTAAAAACAATATATATACTGGGTGATTTTTATATCAAACACTCATTATTCAAAAAAGTATTGACTTTTTCAAAATATTTTTTTACATATTTTTAAGTTATTAAAAACCAACGCTTTTATTAAAAAAATATTTTTTTTAAATATTTTTTATCCTTATAATTTTTAAGTTTTTTACTTTTTTGAATGGCAACACAGTTTTTTAATTTCATATTCCAAAGCAGAATATTTTTCTAAAAATGTTGATACATAAAAATCGAATTTAGGAGGATTAATTTATGAGTTATAAGTATTTAAAGTTATGACAATCGGAGTAGTGGACAAACATTATGCGGGGTAACTCCGTACCCCACTCGATTCTGCCAATCTAAACTTTAAATACCTATAACTCATAAACTACTAGCTCTAAATTCGAAATTTTAAGGTAATGATTAATTAAAAAAATAGCTTTATTAATTTATGAAATTTTAAGTATAGGTTGTCATTTTAAAATCAAAAGTTGATAATGGTTTACCTGATAAATATAAAGGTGAAAATATTTAAAAAAAACATATAGCTCTAGAACAAGATGGGTCTAAAATTTAAAAAAAAAAAGTCAATAGTTTTTGAAATAATAAGTGTTGTTTGATAAAAGAATCAGCCTGTAGATTCCAAGCTATATTTTTTTTACCAATGGCATTTGTAATGTTAGTTTTGCATAAATATTTATTAATTTACATAATGAATTCATATGAACTCCAAACAATGTAATAATTTTTCAATGCGTATTTTTAAAATAATTTTATAATAATAGAAAAACTAGGCCGTTGTACAATATATTAATTTATCGCTGTAATGTATGCCGAGGCACGATGGCACATGCTTGAACATTTATCAGTTCGTTCTTTGTAAATATTATAAAAATGACTCATGATGCCATAATAGCTGTGTATTTGATATATTTGATTTAAGTAAACTCCATACTGCTTTACCGGCTTTTACTTCTCCTCATTAAGAAGTCGTTTGAATATATTCCCAATCATAGGTTACTACATAAACAATATTGATTTAAATTTCATTTACAAATAACTATGACACTAAGATTGTGCAAACCTGAAATTCGATTATAAAAAACATAAAAATATATTGAGATGTCCATTGATGTGTATTTGTACGGAAAATTAATTATCAAATTTATTAATTTGTATTGATATCGTTGTTTAGTTTGTATGCGGAAGATCGAGAGTTCAACGGAAGTATTTCGCTAAAGGAACATTATAACCGACCGACTTATTTAGTATTGAATCACATGGATCAACTTGTCAGAGGGCTATCTACACAGAAGACACAAAAAGTCGATATGCTATTTACAAAAACGGTTGGTACTTAAAATACGATCAAAATGACGTAATTTCTTATTTATTTATTTTTTTTACAGATAAATAATGAAGATGTACATAGAATAGATTGTATTAAAAATATTTAACTACCTTATGTATAATATTATGTTTAAATATTTTGTTTAGCTTACAAACTACTTATACACTGTTCATCCAGAAAATTTGTTTGGGATGGATGTTGTCAGTTTGGATTTACAAAGAAACCGCGATCATGGTATTCCAAGTTACACAAACTTTAGAGAATATTGTGGACTAAAAGCAATAAGAAATGTACAAGATTTAGCCAAAATCATGGTGGAAGGTGTAAGTTCAAACGTATTTGAAATATGTAATCGTCTGATACTTCTTACTTTATTCCTGTATAATATTATATATAGGCATCTGAAAAATTATTGAAGCAATACAAACATTGGAAAAAAATAGAGTTATTGGTAGGTGCATTATTCGAGAAACACGAAGACGACGCAATGGTTGGTCCAACGATGAGGTGTATCATCAGAGAACAGTTCGTAAGGACGAGAATTGCAGATAGATATTTTTACGATTTGCCAAAAGCGTTCAATGAATGTTAGTGCATTTGAAATATTTCGAATGAATTATTTTTGATTAAACTATGTTTTTAAATTCAAGATCAACTGACAGAAATCAGAAAAGTGACCCTTGCCAGAGTCTTTTGCGATAACAGCAATAATGTCACAACAATGCAGAAACGGGTATTTTTAGTACCTACAGTGGATGATTTGATACGTTGTGATTCCCAATTAATTCCGAAAATCGACATCAATCAGTGGTCAGAAATAGTCAATACATTTCGAAAATGACATCATACAAAATATTAATAATATTTATGTAACTATTTAATTAGGTATAGTGTTTAATGTCAATAAAACAACAGTAATAGTTTATAAGAATTAAAAGTTTTCTTATATTTAATAATCAATTAGATAGCATAGTTTCACCATTAGTTGAATATTTTTGCTTTTTACTTATTTATATATAGATCTAAGCAATGTTTTTTAGTCACTGAGCGATAATAATTTATTTTACCATTTAGAAACAATATATATACTGGGTGATTTTTATATCAAACACTCATTATTCAAAAAAGTATTGACTTTTTCAAAATATTTTTTTACATATTTTTAAGTTATTAAAAACCAACGCTTTTATTAAAAAAATATTTTTTTTAAATATTTTTTATCCTTATAATTTTTAAGTTTTTTACTTTTTTGAATGGCAACACAGTTTTTTAATTTCATATTCCAAAGCAGAATATTTTTCTAAAAATGTTGATACATAAAAATCGAATTTAGGAGGATTAATTTATGAGTTATAAGTATTTAAAGTTATGACAATCGGAGTAGTGGACAAACATTATGCGGGGTAACTCCGTACCCCACTCGATTCTGCCAATCTAAACTTTAAATACCTATAACTCATAAACTACTAGCTCTAAATTCGAAATTTTAAGGTAATGATTAATTAAAAAAATAGCTTTATTAATTTATGAAATTTTAAGTATAGGTTGTCATTTTAAAATCAAAAGTTGATAATGGTTTACCTGATAAATATAAAGGTGAAAATATTTAAAAAAAACATATAGCTCTAGAACAAGATGGGTCTAAAATTTAAAAAAAAAAAGTCAATAGTTTTTGAAATAATAAGTGTTGTTTGATAATAGAATCAGCCTGTAGATTCCAAGCTATATTTTTTTTACCAATGGCATTTGTAATGTTAGTTTTGCATAAATATTTATTAATTTACATAATGAATTCATATGAACTCCAAACAATGTAATAATTTTTCAATGCGTATTTTTAAAATAATTTTATAATAATAGAAAAACTAGGCCGTTGTACAATATATTAATTTATCGCTGTAATGTATGCCGAGGCACGATGGCACATGCTTGAACATTTATCAGTTCGTTCTTTGTAAATATTATAAAAATGACTCATGATGCCATAATAGCTGTGTATTTGATATATTTGATTTAAGTAAACTCCATACTGCTTTACCGGCTTTTACTTCTCCTCATTAAGAAGTCGTTTGAATATATTCCCAATCATAGGTTACTACATAAACAATATTGATTTAAATTTCATTTACAAATGCCTATGACACTAAGATTGTGCAAACCTGAAATTCGATTATAAAAAACATAAAAATATATTGAGATGTCCATTGATGTGTATTTGTACGGAAAATTAATTATCAAATTTATTAATTTGTATTGATATCGTTGTTTAGTTTGTATGCGGAAGATCGAGAGTTCAACGGAAGTATTTCGCTAAAGGAACATTATAACCGACCGACTGATTTAGTACTGAATCACATGGATCAACTCTTCAGAGGGCTATCTACACAGAAGACACAAAAAGTCGATATGCTATTTACAAAAACGGTTGGTACTTAAAATACGATCAAAATGACGTAATTTCTTATTTATTTATTTTTTTTACAGATTAATAATGAAGATGTACATAGAATAGATTGTATTAAAAATATTTAACTACCTTATGTATAATATTATGTTTAAATATTTTGTTTAGCTTACAAACTACTTATACACTGTTCATCCAGAAAATTTGTTTGGGATGGATGTTGTCAGTTTGGATTTACAAAGAAACCGCGATCATGGTATTCCAAGTTACACAAACTTAAGAGAATAATGTGGACTAAAAGCAATAAGAAATGTACAAGATTTAGCCAAAATCATGGTGGAAGGTGTAAGTTCAAACGTATTTGAAATATGTAATCGTCTGATACTTCTTACTTTATTCCTGTATAATATTATATATAGGCATCTGAAAAATTATTGAAGCAATACAAACATTGGAAAAAAATAGAGTTATTGGTAGGTGCATTATTCGAGAAACACGAAGACGACGCAATGGTTGGTCCAACGATGAGGTGTATCATCAGAGAACAGTTCATAAGGACGAGAATTGCAGATAGATATTTTTACGATTTGCCAAAAGCGTTCAATGAATGTTAGTGCATTTGAAATATTTCGAATGAATTATTTTTAATTAAACTATGTTTTTAAATTCAAGATCAACTGACAGAAATCAGAAAAGTGACCCTTGCCAGAGTCTTTTGCGATAACAGCAATAATGTCACAACAATGCAGAAACGGGTATTTTTAGTACCTACAGTGGATGATTTGATACGTTGTGATTCCCAATTAATTCCGAAAATCGACATCAATCAGTGGTCAGAAATAGTCAATACATTTCGAAAATGACATCATACAAAATATTAATAATATTTATGTAACTATTTAATTAGGTATAGTGTTTAATGTCAATAAAACAACAGTAATAGTTTATAAGAATTAAAAGTTTTCTTATATTTAATAATCAATTAGATAGCATAGTTTCACCATTAGTTGAATATTTTTGCTTTTTACTTATTTATATATAGATCTAAGCAATGTTTTTTAGTCACTGAGCGATAATAATTTATTTTACCATTTAAAAACAATATATATACTGGGTGATTTTTATATCAAACACTCATTATTCAAAAAAGTATTGACTTTTTCAAAATATTTTTTTACATATTTTTAAGTTATTAAAAACCAACGCTTTTATTAAAAAAATATTATTTTTTTAAATATTTTTTTATCCTTATAATTTTTTAAGTTTTTTACTTTTTTGAATGGCAACACAGTTTTTTAATTTCATATTCCAAAGCAGAATATTTTTCTAAAAATGTTGATACATAAAAATCGAATTTAGGAGGATTAATTTATGAGTTATAAGTATTTAAAGTTATGACAAGCGGAGTAGTGGACAAACATTTTGCGGGGTAACTCCGTACCCCACTCGATTCTGCCAATCTAAACTTCAAATACCTATAACTCATAAACTACTAGCGCTAAATTCGAAATTTTAAGGTAATGATTAATTAAAAAAATAGCTTTATTAATTTATGAAATTTTAAGTATAGGTTACAATTTGAAAATCAAAAGTTGATAGTCGTTTATCTAATAAATATAAGGGTGAAAAATATAAAAAAAATAAACAATTCAAGAAGAGTGTAAATCTGCAATTTTGAAAAAAAAAAGTCAATACTTTTTTAAATAATGAGTTTTGTTTGATAAAAGAACCACCCTGTATATGTATATAATATGTACCATCTGATTTGCAGAAATAATTAATAATTATTTACAAAACTAAAAAAAAAATTTTTTCTAAACTCTCAGTAATTAGAATTTTTTTTTTTGCTCTCTCGGTACGTTCAACTACTCAACAATTCGAACTCTCGGTAGTATAAAGTTTTTCAACAGTCCCGTCAACTTCGAATTATCAATAGTCGATTGTATGATATTGTGTAGTTAGAAAATTATTGACATTTTACATTTGTCTATGATGTAATTATAGTTTTGTAATGTGCAAATCGATTCCATTATAACGCGGGATGCGTGTTTCGGACTTGTTTTAATTTGTATACTGTACAAATGTGCACAGCGATTGCGTGCACTACTGCACCATTATAATACACGGCGATAACGTTCCGTCGCGGAAAACTGTCCAATTGTTTGGCCTTCGAAAAAAAAACCAATCCAAATATTTTATTATTTTCATAATATTCTGAATTTATATTTTGAAAAATAATCTTAATAACACTACAGATACATAGTTGTGTTATTATGATTTATGTTTTCAATTTTTCTTGAGTTTGGATAGGTAGTGCAAATGTACTTGTACACGTTTACATATTACCACTGGTCACGGTCGTACATATAAGATGCCAGATCGCCGGCGGCCGGTACTCGTCCACTTGGGCATGGGGGTAAGAGTCGACGGTGTCGCATCGTAGTCATTCGTGATGGTTGTTTATAAGGTAGTAGACAGGTCGGTGCGGTACCTAGGGTTGCCAACTTTTATAATCTCAAAAACTGGACACCTACCGAAAACCTAACCTTTATGATTGTCATAAACTTATTTATGATAAAATAAATAATAATTATAAATAATTTTTTTTTAATTATATTTTTTTTTTTTTTTTTTTTACTATATTTCTGATAGTAGAATGTATAAGTAAAAGTATATAAAACATGTAAATTAATTGAATAAATATATAATAAATAAAGTTATTGTATATTAATTAAGTACTACTCTTTGTTACAGTACAGTCATACACTGAACAGGAACCAGAAAATCTAAACTTTCCAATCGAAACCTGGACTGTTGGCAACCCTATGCGTACCGTGTCAGTTTCGTGAACCGAACGAACGAAATTCTTATAAAATATGTGATTCATTTATACACTTATATGTGTTTGTTTGGAAAATGTAGTGGTAGTATTGGTTACCTGTAGTAGGGTGGGTTTGAACACAATATGCTCTTTGTTCGCCGATGCCCCGGCAGCGTATTTCAGAATACTAACTGATAGTGTCCGAAACTGGTTAGCCTCTGTAGTGTGTCTGTTCACTACAATACTTAACTGATGATTCGATAATACGCGCCCAGGCATGGCCAACCACTCGTATGACCACAAGCATCAGATTATCGACGTCGGATCGTCGCGCCGCCGCTACCACTGGGCCGAAGTCAGTAAGAAACAAAACCAGTTATTAAAACGCACTCTGAAATCTCGGTCATACCTCGATAACGAATCGATAAACCCGAGGTGTTAAAATATTTCAGTTATTAGCCGAGTACTTTTAGTGCCTTAACGATACAATCAATACAAATTCAATCGCACGATAGCAGCCAACGGAAAGAATAGAACAGAATAAAATTCGTATATTAAACAAAACAATTTTATTTACGGTGAGTACCAAACGTTCATTTATAGAATAATAAGTAATATTGACTGTCCAGAATTTGATATCAGTTATGGTAGGACAAACAGCAGACGAGGCCTTAAATATATCTATTAAATTTAAAATTAAATATCCAACATTATAGTATAGTTTATACAATAATAACGGATTGGTAGTTAGATACCAAATAAAAATGTGCGAATTCGATTAACATTAGAGAATTATTACTAAAAAAAAAAAAAGTTTACATTGAACTTATTGTAATAATATAGTAGTGTGGTATAGTGTTGCTTTGGGGGGGAGGGGCGTAGAAACTTAAACATTTATTTATGTTAATATCATGTCATGTTATTATATAATTAAAACACATCAATTTTAAATTAAATTTTTGTAAACAGCTGAAATGGTAAAAAGATAATATTGTATACGCGAAGGATATTTGCATTGTTTATGCCTATAGGACTAATGAAACTAAATTAAAACTAAAGTCGATGAATAAAGATTGTAAAAACAGAAAATAATATCAATTTTTATTTTTTATTATAGTATATTATTCATACTTATTTATATTACTATATTAGTTGTATTGTGTATTAAAATATTCATAGGAATCTCATTATTCAAAACATAGAATCATAGTTAATAGCATCAATTCAGCTATATTAATACTGTTTGAACTTCCCGCCGCTTCCAGCGCAACATTCGGCAACCGGTCCGCGAGTCAGCGCGTCGCGCGGCCCGCGGACACCGGGCTTCGGCCAAGTCGCCGCCGGCGACTAAAACTTGTCTTTTTCGTACGCTCGACTTGAGCGGACCGTGCGTGTATCGCGTCCGGCCGTTATTCGGTGCCGTTTTGCGACAACCTCGTGGGTGCGACTTATCCGCACTTGGTCGTAATTATATTGTTCCGCGATTTGTGTTATTTCGCTGTCGCGCCGTTCGACGCCGTTGTCGTCGTTCTCGACGTCGTACCGATTTTCGTCGACCGGTTGTCCGTTGCGCGACCGTTATTTGCCGTCGCGTGGGTGCCGCCGATATTCGCGCACATATTATTATTTATTTATTCGTGCCGGTACATCAATAATATAGATAATAAATAGTACTTCATTTAAACTTTTAGATCAATGGACCAAAATATGTACTAATTTCAATAATTTCAATAATATGCTTGTAAAATGTAATATAAAATGTAATATAAAAACTGTAATATATCAATTACCTACTGCAAGATGGTTAGTTATATTGTACTTGTACTATTTTTTATTTTCAGGTATAACAGAGAAATTTAGGTGCGTTGGTCATGTTAAATGTGTAGATAAATTCAAGTATTTACTATTATTATTTATTAAATTGTTTAATTAGTATAATATAGTTTAGTCATATCATTATACAATTTAATTAAATACATTAAGTTATATTTTGTTTATTGATATACATAATTTGACTCACCTTAAAACTGTAATACATTAAGTACCTACCTACTACATAGTATATTTTATACCGAAGCCCATTGGAGTACCTATATCCAACTACTTTATTTACTAATTTTATTTCACTATTAATTCATGTCCATGCATATAATATAACTCTACTATTATGTATATACATACATCTATAAAATACATTAGTCATATTATGTAGGTACATAATATATATATATATATCAATTTGTTTATTACATTTGATATTAAATAAATAAATATACGTGATAGACCATAGACCTATATATTGAGTAATATCAAATTATGTCATATCATTATACAATTGAACCATCAGAGTATTATATTATACTATTTGAAAAATATAGGTGCGTTGATCATGGTAAATGTGTCAAGTATTAACTAAATATTAATTATTATTATTATTTATTAAAAATACTTATAGTATATTCATATAATTAGTTATAGTATAGTCATATAATATGATTAAATTCATCGAGTTATATTTTTAATATACATAATTTGACTCAAATAAAAATTGAGTACCTACTACATAGCATATTATAATATGTTATTGTATACTTAATGTGAAATAACCTGTTTCCAATACCTAGTTACTCTCTATTAGTCTATTAATGTTATGTACCTACTCTTGGAGTACCTACTCACCTATGTCCAACTACCTTATTTACCAATTTCAATGTTAATTCATTTATTTAATGTATACATATTACAATATGCCTAGTTCATATATTATGACACTATACTGTTAAACACACAATGCAAACTATTACAAAAAAAAACCTATTTCATATACCAACCAATACCAATAATATAGATAGTAAATAGTACTTAATTTAAACTTTTAGACCAATGGACCAAAATATGTACTAATTTCACTATTAATTCATGTACATACATAATATGCTTAAATTATATAAATATATCATTAGGTATAAAGATGCATGTATATAATAAATAGTACATAATATATATAATATATCAATTTGTTATTCATAATTAGTAATTACCAATAACTCAACCTCAACCAAACTGTGATACATTTAATAGGTACCTACGACAAAGTATACATGTAGGTTAGTTATTATTATCATTTATTAAATAGTTTAATAAGTATAGTATAGTATAGTCATATAATTATGCAATTTACCTGCCAGAAATTAATTAAACACATTAAGTTATATTTTGTTTAATTTGACTCGCCTAAAAACTGTAATATACTAATTAAGTAGGTAGTAGGTACTACAAAGTATACATGTAGGTTAGTTATATTGTACTATTGTCTATTCAAATAATAAAATAAATATACAATGAATCCCTTTTAAAAAATATAGGTCCGTTGGTCATGGTAAATGTGTAGATAATAAAATCAAGTATTAATTATTATTATTATTATTATTATTATTATTTATTAAATAGTTATAGTATAGTCATATAATATGATTAAATCCATCAAGTTATATTTTTAATATACCTACATAATTTGACTCACCTAAAAACTGTAATATACCAAGTACCTACTACATTGTTTATTATATATCGATCCCATCAAACGATCAAACCTACCTATAATATAAGTAATAGAGTAGTCATATAATTGTACAATTTAACTGCCAGAATTCAATCAGTTCTATTAGATCTACTGTTTACACACAATGCAAACTGTTACAAAAAAACATATTTTATATGGTAGGTATACCAATACCAAAAATATAAATAGTAAATTTATAATTTTAGACCAATGGACCAAAATATGTACTAATTTCACTATTAATTCATGAACATACATAATAGGCTTGTAAAATGTAAAATATTAATAAAATGCAATAAAATAAATATAATATAAAAACTGTAATATATCAATTACGATATAAAATATATAGAATATATTATATTATTAACAAACAATACAAATAAATATAATACATAAATATAATAATAATAATAAAAATGAATATTTTTTTTATAATATTTTATAATATATTAACTTTATATTATTTTGAATGATGTAATGATTGTCTAATCTTTTTTTAAAAATTAAATATGAGAACCAACTCAAAAGAAAACTAAACACCTATGGTAGTAATACTTTAGTATAGGTTTGTGGAATTAGTTATAACTATTAGTTAAGATTTAGTTATAACATATATATATGTTAATAGTAATAATAATAGTATGTTCATATTTAAATAATAATATAATAAATAATAAACTTTTATTAATGTGATTTTGCATTAATAACACAATTTCTAATGTTAATATATTTACATTAAT
Source organism: Diuraphis noxia (assembly GCF_037042655.1). Taxonomy (NCBI): domain Eukaryota; kingdom Metazoa; phylum Arthropoda; class Insecta; order Hemiptera; family Aphididae; genus Diuraphis; species Diuraphis noxia. The sequence continues at coordinate 100,403,226 of NW_028301711.1, read as the reverse complement.
TAATTTTATTAACATAATAACAAAGTTAGTTGGAAATATAATGATTAATAGGTATTAATAAATATATTTAATATTATTACTTTTATTTGTGAATTTGTATAGGTAATATGATATACTTTTATTAATGTGATTTTGCATTAGTAACACAATTTTTAATGTTATGCAGTAAATTTCTGGGTTTCTTTTTGGGACGGTTACTATCACTTGTTGCTGGTCTACCTAAAGTAAAAAATGCTATTGTTAAAATTGTAATTGTTATATTTGTATTGTGTATCTTAATTTTACCTGCAAGCAAACGTTTACTTCCTCTAGTAATTCCTGGTCTTCTCCTAGCTATTGTAGTTGGTTGTACTTTTATTGATGCTCCGTCTCTATGTCTAAGAGATAACGAGGATGTACCTGCTGTTGCTAAAAAAGTATTAAACTGGCCTTCTGTGTGTATTTTATCTAATCTTTTTTTGAATTTTAACAAATTATCATAAGTTGATTCACCATACTTTATTATATTATTTGACAATTTCTGAGTAATATCATCTAATATGGATAAACAATCTTGTTTTTCTAAATTGGGATTGTGTTCTTTTACAATCTGCATACTTTCCGTTGAACTCTTTTTATTTGAATCTTGATGAATGTCATGAGATATAGGTGACTGTGTATGAACTACTTCTGCAGGTAATAAGCCCTCGTAAAACGTCTTATTTGGTACTTTTTCACCTAATGCCAGTTTTGCTATTAAGTATTTGTCTTCTATGGTTACTGGAGGAAAGTTAACTCCAATTTTATTAAAATATTTGTAAACTATACCTTGATGTTTACAAAATTTTCCATGTATTCCAACTTTACATGAACAAATACCAATAGTAGGTTCAACGCAATACATGAGCTGTTTGTTTTCTTCACTCGGTACATAATACTCTTCATTTTCAACATATATTTTGTCTTTTGAAGCATAGTCACAAAGTTTAATAATTTTTTCAAAATATTTACGTGCTGTGGGGTTTCTATCATTTGAAAATTCTTGAAACTTCCTTCTATAGTAATCTTCTAGTTTGGTGCAGCAAAAATCAACAATTGAAACAACATTATAAGCCTTAACTCTACACAGCACATTTTCTTTAAATATTCTTACAGAAACTTCACTAAAATTGTTAGTGTGATGGCCTCTATTTGTGTGATCTCTCCAGGCTAAACACCAGCGTTCTTTATAAGTCCAATGTTCTACAGTAACATATCTGCACCATTTACTATACATACTTCCAATTTCTAAAGTAACTTCAAATGCGGTATAAGCTTCTTCAACTGTTTCAGCATACAGCATTTTTCTAAATGATTGCATCATAGGTTGACGGTCTTCTTTGTTTATATTATTTTTACCATCCCAAAGCCACCTCCAAACAGCTTGTAAAACATGAAATATGCAAAGAAGAGATTTTGAGTTTGGCCAAACTGCTTTCAAAGCATTAATTTCTGCATCTGAATTGTCTGTTAAAAATATGGTAGGAAAACCTTTCCCACCAAAGGCATTCTGTACATTATTTTTAATCAATAGAAATCCAGCTTTATATGATTCTTCACTTTGACCTTTTGTTATAAGAACACCCAATGGTGCAGCACCAGCTGCACACGGTGTTAATAAAAAAGTGATACAATGGTTTTCTGGGTCACAAGAACTAGTAGAATCAACAAAAACTATATCTTTAGCAAGTGGTAAATCATGGGCTCTTGACATAATTGGTGTAAGTATAAGTACTGAAAAAGGATTATCTTGAATAAAAATAGATACTCCATTTTCATTATATGTTTCTTTCTTTTCTTTAAGTTTCTAATACATTAAAATATTAAAAATTAATTAAATAAATAAAAAAAGTACATTTTAATTTATATAAATTACATGCATTGAATTGTGATGATTATTTAACATTTTAAAAATACTCTATTTTTAGTAGATTAATGGTAACAACTAATAACATACCATGATTACACCTTGACCAGTACGAGGGCCTAAATGTGTAGATCTCCATTTTTCATGCCAGTTTTGTACAGTTCTATAAGTAGGATTTAGTCTAGCATTAGCAAAATCTTCAACTGAACAATTCATCATAGTCATCACACTTTCATGATAACTGTAAATTATGAAATTATACCGAGTTTTAATTCATATTTAAATATAAAATTAATATAATAAAACATCTGGTCATATTTAAATAAGACTATAATTATAATTATAAGTACTTTTAATATTTTCACATTTATATACATATAAAACAGATAAGTATATGAATTATTTATGTTATTTTATTATTGTTCTCAATTTAATTAAGAAGTAAAATCATTTGTATGTATGATTCTTACCGAATGGCTTCTGTCATTGTCATTCCATCATTCATATATTCCTCAAAAGTTTGTCTTAAATCATCTGTTGCTTTCAAATATCTAAGGGCTTCTGCTGTGTTAATGCTATGGTTGTGTTCATTCCAAATTGTAATAACACCAAACAATTTATTCTGTAAATTATGTAACCATAGGCACATGGAACACAATTAACATATATTAACATATTATAAAAAAAATAACCCTAACAACAAATTATATTATAAAGCGTATCCTAATTCTTTTTAGTTCGAAAGAATTAGTATTTTAACTACAAGAAATAAAATATTCTCTTTAATATGGTGAAATATGAAATTATACACATTTTTGTAACTAAAAATTAAAAAAAAATTATAAAAAATAGGTCAAAAAGAAGAATATCTACTAAAAAAGAAGCTCAAAAATGTTATAAGGCTAAAGTTGCAACGTTGCAAGTATAAATAATTATACATAAAAATAGAACTATAATTTAGTACTTAATATGTCTGCATTTATTACAGACCTTAAAACAACTCATGATTAATATAGATTTATACAAAATTTATATAGGTAATTGTCACAAAAAATCAGAATACACATATTTTACTTTCACAAATGGATCAGTTTTTCTTGTAGATACAGTATCTACTTTAATCACAAATTTGACTTGAGCTTTGCAACTTGTGTTTTTAGACAGTCCTCTTTTGTTACTTTCTTTATCAACCTTATGATATGAACTATGATGGCACACAAAATGTTTTCTACATATTTAAAAATTTACCAAGTTCAATTAAATACAAAACCAAAAAATAAATATATTATAACATTCACTAACTTGCATTGAATGTATTTTCCATTTGGAACTGACGAACGAACATTCCACTTAGTGGCTGTAAGAATTGAAAATTCTTCCATCCACTTACCTATACTGCATAAATCTACTAAATTTGAACGTACCTTGGTTACTTCGTCATTTGTTTCAATAATTACGTTGTTAAAAGAAGTAGGAAGATTACTTGAGTTTAGTTTAAGATTCATTTTCACAGAAGTTCAAAAAACTTCAAGAATAAAAGAATATTGGACAACTTGTCGACTACTCATAAGCATTTACAGACAATTGAAGATAACATAACTTAGAAAACAAAAACTCTCTAATCATATTAGAGTGTTTATGTGACTAAAAATAGAAATAATAAATTTATAAAAATTATCTATTCATTTCTAACTAACTTTGTTTGTTATTATGTAAATAAAATTAATTAATTGTGTTATTAATGCAAAATCACATTAATAAAAGTTTATTATTTATTATATTATTATTTAAATATGAATATACTATTATTATTACTATTAACATATATATATATATATATATATATATATATATATATATAATATGTTATAACTATTAATATTAATCATTATATGTCCAACTAACTTTGTTATTATGTTAATAAAATTAATTAATGTAAATTTATTAACATTAGAAATTGTGTTATTTGTGACTATGCTTCAAAAGACAAAATATATGTTGAAAATGAAGAGTATTATGTACCGAGTGAAGAAAACAAACGGCTCATGTATTGCGTTGAACCTACTATTTGTATTTGTTCATGTAAAGTTGGAATACATAGGAAATTTTGTAAACATCAAGGTATAGTTTACAAATATTTTAATAAAATTGGAGTTAACTTTCCTCCAGTAACCATAGAAGACAAATACTTAATAGCAAAACTGGCATTAGGTGAAAAAGTACCAAATAAGACATTTTACGAGGGCTTATTACCTGCAGAAGTAGTTCATACACAGTCACCTATATCTCATGACATTCATCAAGATTCAAATAAAAAGAGTTCAACAGAAAGTATGCAGATTGTAAAACGGACAATCACGGACAATCATTACATCATTCAAAATAATATAAAGTTAATATATTATAAAATATTATAAAAAAAATATTCATTTTTATTATTATTATTATATTTATGTATTGTATTTATTTGTATTGTTTGTTAATATAATATATTCAATATATTTTATATTTTTTAAATAGTAAATAATATATAGTAGTATAGGTATATAGTATATCGTAATTTAAATTTGAATTTGGCGCTAAACATTTCAGACCAATGAGAATGCCGTATTTCCCTATGGGTTTTATTTGATGTGCGGAATGTTAATATGCACCGCGGCGCATGTGCCGACCGGTAATCAAATCTTCATTATTATTGTAAATTGTCGTTATTGCCCTATCATTATTTGATATTTATTGTTTATTATTATTTTGAGTTGCGCCCGGGAAAAGACGTTTTCCTGGCCAACATATGCACATTTTTCGTGCCTTATAATATATTATTGTCATTTATATACGACGTGCTATTATTTATATTTATTGGTCACCTATCCCGTCCAAAGTCGAACACCATTTTCCTTTATTCTAGTGGCTGCCCAGCCAAATGCTGAGTGAATAGCTGGCAGTCCAAACATTTGGTAGCAGAGCGTGGTTCTTTTATTACTTAATTGTGGTGTTCACGTTTGGATTGGGTTCGTGACAGTTTAGATAGGACCATTGCCCCGTTTTTATTGTAGTTGAGCGCTGCTAGATTGAGTGATTGTCCCGGGGTTACGTGCGCGCACCTTTTTCCTGCATCTTTCCGAACTCGTAACCAGTCGCCATGGCTGCTGACGAGGAATTGGAGCGGGATAAACGCGCGAAGGATCGGGCATTGGCTAAACGGGATTCGTACGTCGCTCGCATTAAGGCTATCCACGCGGCTGCTTTATCGGCCAGCGATGATGCGACCAAGGCGCCGCGATTACTCGCGGCATCCGCCAAGCTGGATAATCTAGTGACTGGGTTCGAGATTGAGGACAATGCTGTGTTCGAAGCTTATTGTGCTCTCGATATGTTGGGCGAGTATACGACGGACCTTCTTGTTGAAGTAAACGAGTGGGTTTATGATATCCAGACTATTGCTTCTCGCTATCGTGTTCAACCCGTCGCCGGGGGAGACCCTCACGTGGCACAACCCCGCGTTTTCCGTAGACTACCTGAAATTCCATTACCGCAATTCGATGGCGATATTCACAAGTGGCCCGCATTCCGTGATCAGTTCCTCGCGGTAGTGTCTCAATTTCCGGACATACCCGACATCGAGCGGTTTTATCATTTGCGTAGCTGTATTCAGGGAAGTGCCGCCGACGTCATCCGTGGTATATTGGTTTCGGGAGCCACCTTCGCCGTAGCCTGGGCCGCATTGGTATCGCGTTACGACAAGCCGCGTTTAGTCGCGGGATCTTTTGTCGACCAATTATTGCAAGTGCCCGTGGCGTCCGTGGACAGTTTGTCGGACTTGAATAAATTTATGTCGGTGTTCGGTGAAGGTATTTCAGTCCTCACCACATTACAGGTTCCAGACTTAGGCGATTTCATTTTATTTTCACTGGCGTCACGGTGCCTTTCGTCGTCGTGTCGCACGTTGTTTGAGTCGGAAACGACAAGTGACTTTCCCACGGTGGATGATTTGTTCACATTTATCAAAAACCGTATCGCTATACTCGAGCGCGTACAGGGCGCCGCCGGTAAACAGGCCGTGCTCGCGTCCCGTCCTAAGGACCGACCGTCTGCGCCGTCGAAGTGGTCACGTAAAGTGGATCGACCATCGCCGACATCATTAGTCTCAGCTGTGCCAGTACCGCCGCAACCACCGCGCACATTGTCGTGTCAATACTGCAATAATTCACACGCGCTCGATGTGTGCCGTAAATTTAGTTCACTACCCGCGGATGAACGCACGAAATGGGCGCGTGCTCAACGTATCTGTTTCTCGTGTCTCAGCCCCGATCACTGGTCACCTAATTGTAAGGCGCCCGCCAAATGTGCAATTTGTTCACGCCGTCATCATAGTTTGTTGCATCCGACGGCTACGGACGTTGCGCCGTCATCGGAGGCGGAGTCAGCTGCCATCCCCACATCGCTATTATCCGGGCTCGGGTCGCCGTCCGTCGTGCTTGGCACGGCGTTGGTACATATCCGCGATCGTTCTGGGAGTTTCCAAGTGGCCCACGCGTTGATCGATTCAGCGTCACAAATAAACGCGATCTCACTGCCATGCGCGAAACGGTTAGGTCTCCGTTGGTCAACTTGGTCGGCACCAATTTCGGGTTTAGCCGGCGTGCCGGTAGTCACGGTACAAGGACGAGTCGATTGCCATGTTGTGCCGCGCTACGCGTCCGATCCAGTTTTAGCGTTCGAGTCATGGGTTCTACCGTCTATAACCGGTGACCTCCCGCGGCATTCGTTGGAACCGTCTGTACGGGATAAGTTTTCGCACTTGGCGTTGGCGGACCCGGATTTCCATACCGCCGCGCCGGTTGATCTATTATTAGGCGCAGACCTGTTTTCATCTATTATTGACGGGCGTCAGGTTGTTGTGGATAAGTCGTTGCCAGCCGCGTTCAGTTCATGTTTCGGGTGGATCCTTATTGGGTCAGTGTCGCCGTCAGATATATCGATCCCGCAACCACCCGCCGTGTCTCTACTCACGTCCGTGGAGCAATTAATCGACCGGTTTTGGCACATCGAAGAGCCCGACGTAGCCCCGTTGAAGTTTACCGACGCCGGCAAATGCGAAGCCGTATTCCGTGATAATGTTGTCCGTGACGAGTCCGGCCGTTTTTTGGTTCCATTGCCGTTTCGTGTACCGTTGCATGATAATTTATTTCCTGGGTCTCGGGCGGTCGCAGCCAAACGGTTCGATCATCTCGAGCGAAAGCTAAGCTCGAACGATCGAATGCGCACCAAGTATAACGATTTTATGTCGGAATATTTGTCACTCGGACACATGTCAGTGGCGTCCAATCCTGGCCGGTATTTTATTCCGCATCATGCTGTGTGTGGCGCCGATGAAAAATTCCGCGTAGTGTTCGACGCGTCCGCTCCGGTCGCTGATGGTTCGTCATTGAACACTTCGTTATTCCCGGGTCCAAAGCTACAACAGGACATCGTAGATGTGCTCACGCGGTTTCGTTTGTTCCGTCACGCATTTACCACCGATATTTGTAAAATGTACAGACAAATTACGGTCCTTCCGCAATATCGTGCGTATCAGCATATTCTATGGCGACCGTCCCCGCACATGGAGCTCGTCGAATACGAGCTAAATACCGTGACGTATGGCGTAAATTGTGCGCCGTTCCTCGCGCTACGGGTTTTGCAAGAGGTCGCTGATGTCGACTGCCGCGGTTCCGCCCGCGTGTGCGACGCGTTGCGCCACCAGACGTATGTAGACGATATTTGTTACGGCGCCGACACTGTGGACGACGCGCTCAGTATTCAAGTAGAGTTAACGGCTGTCCTTAACGGCGCGGGTTTTGAACTGCGAAAATGGGCGAGCAACACCGTAGCGGTCGTGCATGCTGTTCCGGAAGAATTCCGGGTGATTAAATCTACAACGTTTGCCGGTGATGAGGGTGGTGACACGAAGGTACTCGGATTGTCTTGGCATACCGGTGGCGATTATTTCGGATGCGAAGCTCACCTCGACTCAGCCCCGGTATTTACCAAACGTGGTATATTGTCACTTACCGCACGTTTTTTCGATCCGTTAGGTTTATTCGCGCCGACAATTTTTCTTGCCAAGCACATTATGCAACGCACCTGGCAGTCCAATTGTACGTGGGATCAACGGTTGCCTACCGAGATTCACTCAGATTGGTCGCGGTTCGTCGACGAATTGCCCGCGCTAGCCTCCGTGCATGTTCCGCGTTATTTCAATACAACTGTAAGAGCTCCGTGTTCGTTGTATGGATTTTGCGACGCGTCGCAACGCGGCTACGCCGCGGTAGTGTTTTTGCGCATCCACGATGCTCCTCGCGCGACGTCGGTCATGTTGGTCGGTTCAAAGACCAAGTTAGCGCCGATTAAACCGTTATCGATTCCGAGGCTCGAGCTGAATGCCGCAGTGTTATTGTCGCGCTGGATGAGCCGAATATCTTTATTATTAAATACGCACATCGATATCGTTGACATGTGGGCCTGGACGGATTCGTCGATTGTATTGTCATGGTTAACTGTGCCCCATGACACATTCAAGCAATATGTATCAAACCGTGTTCACCAGGTACGGACGTTGTTGCCGAGTTGTCAATGGCGCCACGTCAGTTCGGAGATGAACCCGGCGGACTGTGCGTCCCGTGGGTTGATGCCGTCTGAGTTGCCGCACCATAAGTTATATTGGCAGAGCCCCGACTTTCTCCGTGACCCTCCGCAAGAATGGGGGAGTGACATCGCGCGTTTGCCCGTTGAGGAACTCCCTGAAGTTAAATCTGTGTCACCTGCAGTTTGTTTAGCTGCCCCCACGGTCGAATGGTTCACGCGTTTCTCGTCTTACGACGCACTCATCCGTGTGGTCGCGCGTGTGCGCCGGTTTATCGATATTTGCCGCCGACGTCCTGTCGTGAGATCGAATGCGCTTACTCGAGTCGAGCTCGACGGTGCAACTCGCGCGGTGATCGCTGCGTCTCAACGTGTCACATTTCCGACATTGGTCAGCGACCTGCAAAAATTACACCGCTTAGCATCCAAGCCGTTGGCACGGCTGTGCCCTTTTGTCGATTCCGAAGGTATAATCCGCGTCGGTGGACGCTTACGTCATTCAGAGTTACCGTACGATTGTCGACATCCAATTTTGTTGGCAAAAGGGTCGTACCTCGCGCTACTGGTATGTCGTCACTGGCACAAAATCACTGGTCACTCGGGACCACGGGTAATGACCTCTTTGATACATCGGCAATATTGGATTGTATCGCTGCGTTCCGTTATCCATTCTGTCGTTAGTCAATGCACACGGTGCGTGCGTCTCCGCGCGTCCGTCCCCACGCCGGTCATGGCGGATCTACCAGAATCGCGGGTGTTGCAATGTCGTCCGTTTTCTTGCGTCGGTGTTGACTACGCCGGGCCTATACCCATGCGTGACAATAAATTACGAAAATCTAGGACGTACAAGGCGTATATAGCAGTATTCGTATGTATGAGCGTCAAGGCCGTCCATTTGGAATTAGTATCAGATTTGTCCACTCCGGCCTTCCTCGCCGCCTTCGACCGGTTCGTCGCTCGGCGCGGCCTACCTACGACGGTCTATTCCGACTGTGGAACAAATTTTGTTGGTGCCGACAGACAATTGCGTCAGCTGATTAATAGCCCAGCCGCACAATCGATTATTACGTCCGGGAAGTCCTACTGCGACTGGAAGTTTAATCCCCCCAGTGCACCACATTTTGGTGGGTTGTGGGAGGCCGCAGTACGCTCGTGTAAACGACTGCTCGTCCGAATCATGGGTGCTCACGCGTTCACGTACGAAGAATTTACAACCTTATTGTGTCGAGTTGAAGCCGTGCTGAACTCACGCCCCCTCACTCCAGCATCGACCGACCCTCACGACCTCGACTGTCTAACGCCCGGCCATTTTTTGATCGGCCAGCCGCTGTTAGCGCTCCCGCCGCGTACTACTGAGTGTCCGGAACGTTCGATCACGGACCGTTGGAAGCTGTTGGACCACTGTCACCAGCACTTCTGGCGCCGTTGGTCGACGGAGTACCTTCATACGTTACAAGAACGAGGAAAGTGGACACGCGATCAACCAAATATTGAAGTCGGACAGATGGTCACCATTAGGGACAGCCTAGCCCCTCCCTTGGAGTGGCGACTTGGGCGGGTGCTCGAGGTGTTACCGGGTACGGATGGTGTGGTGAGAGTTGTGCGCGTTCTGACTTCGCGCGGTATACTCACCCGTCCTGCAGCGAAGCTCGTTTTATTACCTGGTAATGGTACAGGTCCCCTTATTTAATTATGTTTAATTGCCATATGGCCTATTATTTTGTATTTTTTTTGCAATTATTACTCATTGCATTCTATTGAATTATTAACCATTTATTATTATATTATTATGTCAAATTATTATTCACCTTACCTGTTGGTTAGCGTTATTTATTTTTTTGTAATATTTATTCGTGACCCTCTTGTCACTTGTCAACGTATTTAGCGTTATCTATTATTATTATATTATCTATTGTGTCCCTTCTCACATTTTGAGATAATTGTTATTTTATGATATACTTAATCTGTCTATTTTTTATTTACATTTATATTTTTTTTTCCTTCCGGCCTTTTAATATGTATAAACTAGGTCTCAGTATCGGCGGCGTTCAAAGAGGGATGTGAAGCTGCGCCTCCCATGGGGGAGTATGTTTGAACTTCCCGCCGCTTCCAGCGCAACATTCGGCAACCGGTCCGCGAGACAGCGCGTCGCGCGGCCCGCGGACACCGGGCTTCGGCCAAGTCGCCGCCGGCGACTAAAACTTGTCTTTTTCGTACGCTCGACTTGAGCGGACCGTGCGTGTATCGCGTCCGGCCGTTATTCGGTGCCGTTTTGCGACAACCTCGTGGGTGCGACTTATCCGCACTTGGTCGTAATTATATTGTTCCGCGATTTGTGTTATTTCGCTGTCGCGCCGTTCGACGCCGTTGTCGTCGTTCTCGACGTCGTACCGATTTTCGTCGACCGGTTGTCCGTTGCGCGACCGTTATTTGCCGTCGCGTGGGTGCCGCCGATATTCGCGCACATATTATTATTTATTTATTCGTGCCGGTACATCACATTCGTCTGATTCCGACGGGCTATAATTCGTACCCGGTACATCGTTCCCCGGCATTATTATTATTGTGTGTGTATCCGTCGTGCGACGCTATTTCAGTGCCGTGATTACGTAAGTTGCACATCACGTAATCGGTCATTCGCCGCCGCCAACAGCCACCGCTCCCCGTTCACCTGCGTGTCACCGCACCATCGCAACAGCTGTTCCAGTCGCCGCCGCCGATACACCACTCCACCGCGGCGCATGTGCCGACCGGTAATCAAATCATCATTATTATTGTAAATTGTCGTTATTGCCCTATCATTATTTGATATTTATTGTTTATTATTATTTTGAGTTGCGCCCGGGAAAAGACGTTTTCCTGGCCAACATATGCACATTTTTCGTGCCTTATAATATATTATTGTCATTTATATACGACGTGCTATTATTTATATTTATTGGTCACCTATCCCGTCCAAAGTCGAACACCATTTTCCTTTATTCTAGTGGCTGCCCAGCCAAATGCTGAGTGAATAGCTGGCAGTCCAAACAAATACATTTTATCAGACGCAAATATTCACTAAATTTAATAAACGAAAGTAATTAGTTCTTAATATGACATATAAATAATAATGATTAGTGTTTATTATATTAAAATCATTTGAAAAAAAAAAATTCTCAAAAATTTAACAAGCTGATATGTTATAGTGATTAGTTCATGAGAAGTAGATGATAATTGGTAAATGTATTTTAGTGCAATCAATATTATTTATTTAATTTAATAATATAATAATTTGTATTTAATATTCAAAATTATAATTATGATTAATAAAATAATACATATTGCTTTGATGATTACAGCTGATAATTATTAGCAGAATGAATTCCTCGATATCTATAAATCTGTTAATCTGTTTGTTGGTATTCTCACCGTCGTTTTGTAAAGGTATGAATAGTAATTTTAGTTGTTGTTTTGTACATTTACATATTTTGAATTTGATAACCTTAGGAAACTGGTACCAAAATATCAAAATCGGAGAATTAGAAAAATATATTGATCAAGCCAGCAGTTTCGGAAATCATGATCTTGGTCAATATATTGGTATGGATATAGGAAGCCCGCCTCATGGACAACTGATCAATTCTCAGCTTTCCGAAGAAGGATATTCAGTTTATTGGAATGCCGAAATTATTACCAAAGCTTCGGACTATATAATTAGAAGCTACTGTCCTAAGTATAATCACACAATACATACATATTATAAATCTGTAAAAAAAAATAAATTTAATATGAATAAATTAAATGATCATTTCAGTTACTATGTTGGTAGTCAAGAACAATGTGCCAAAGACATATCGAAAGTGAAACTAGACAAGACTTCCTCGGGTCACAAGTGTTTGGCCATGTATTACAATGCAACTGCGTGTATAAGAATGAACATGAACTACCGTAGTCCTGATGGTTCTTGTAACAATTTAAAACGTTCCTCTTCAGGAAAGGCGACTACACCTTATAAACGTTTGCTGTTTCCCGCCTATGCTAATAGTTTATATAGTAATATTTCTTAATAATATTGTTTTAAGATTTACATATGTCGATTTTATTCTAAGGTTTTATTAATTGTTTACACAGGTGTTTCGGATCATTATTCATTTCATTCACCGCCCAATGCAAGAAAGCTTAGTGTAGCACTAGTCAACGATGATAATTCACCAGATGACTTCAAAACAATGACGATTGCGTACTGGACGATTTTTATAGGCCACGATCTGTCACATACAGCAATTTCTGGCACGAGTAAGATTATTACTACATAACCATATACATTGATTAATTGCAGTAATTAATGCATGCTTACGAATATTAAATGTATAGTGAAAAGCGACAAATCAGTGAACTGTTGTGATCGTAACGGACTGAATCTATCTCCTCGAGACACTAACGAATTGTGCATGCAAATAGTGGTAGAGGACGGTGATCCATTTTATAACATGAAGAATCTTACGCCAAACACTATAATTCGGTGCATGAACTACGTGCGCTCGGTGCCAGCAGTACGGTCCGATTGTACTTTTGGTCCCAGGGAACAAGTAAGAATTGTATAAGATAATCCTATAAGGATGAACGTATATTATATTATGTTTATTTCAATAACTAAAATTATGTAAATGGTGAGGTGCACAATTTTATAACATTATTAAATATTCACAACAGATCTTCCGGATTTAAAATAAATCATACAAATTATATTTGTAACCAATTTTTCGCAGATGAATCAAGCTACTCATTATTTAGATGGGTCGATGGTATACGGTACGTCGGCGAAACGGACGTGGTCGTTGAGGACCAAGTCGGATGGACAATTGTTGACGAACATGGGGTGCTATAACAAAAAACAATGTGACACGTTACAGCCGCAGTATTTGCCACTGGAAGTTGTCGATTCGAACGCGTGCCAGTTTGGCAGTGGCACGTGCTATAAGACTGGCGATACTCGGGCAAACGAGCTGCCCCAAATGACGGTGATGTACACTTTGTGGATGAGGGAACATAATCGGTTGGCCAAACTGCTGTCCCAAGTCAACCCGCATTGGGACGACGAACGTATTTTTCAAGAGGCTAGGAAAATTGTGATAGCGTGCATACAGCACATCACGTACGCCGAATGGTTGCCAGCGCTGCTAGGTCAAAACTTTATTAGGCGATACGGACTTGAACTGTCGACGAATGGGTACAGTAACGCGTACAACGAGAGCACTGACCCAAGCGTTAGCAACAGTTTCGCGACCGCTATATTACCGTTCGCTAATTCCATGATTAGCGAATCCATTAGGTTTGTGTAAACAGTATTTTAGAATATTATTGTCAATGTTTTTGTGTTTTTGTTGGTTATATTGTGGTGATGATTTTAATAATTAAAATATGAACAAATTTAGTTAATGCTGGATTGGACAAATGTGCCATACTGAGTTTTTTGTACTTTATCGGCTCACTTCTAAAGCCAACATAAACAATCATATAATTTGTTAATTTTTGAAAGGCAGAGGATTAACGAGTTAATATGTAAAAAGTTTAGTTATTTTAACTTAAATTTTTAGTTCATTGTTTTAATTAACTTAACTCGTTCATATCTTTGTTAACATAAAATCGACTTATACCATTTTGATTATTCCCATTTGGTTGATAAATTAATTTTTTAAATGCATAGTATCCAACAAAAATGTATTTATGTGAAAATTTCGATTTGCATATTATAATCGTATAAAAAACAAATTATACATTCAAACCTATCTATAGCTTTTGTATTATACATTGATACATATATATATATATATATATATAATTCATATACGAGTTACGCTGTTATTAAAAATTGGTAGGAAACTAGGAATTTTGAATACCCTAGTCATTAAATACAAATCTAATATAATATAATATAGAGAGGGATTCTTTTATCAAACAACACTCATATGGTGTTTGTGTGTAAATACCACCTAACATACACCTATTACACACTAACACCACCCAACTTTGGGAGGCTATATCTTGTAAACGGATTAACGAAAAATAAAAATTTAAACGTGAAAATTCATTGAAGAAATAGCCTTTTAAGTTTATGAAATTTTAAGTATAGGTTGTCATTTTAAAATCAAAAGTTGATAATGGTTTACCTGATAAATATAAAGGTGAAAATATTTAAAAAAAAACATATAGCTCTAGAACAAGATGGGTCTAAAATTTAAAAAAAAAAGTCAATAGTTTTTGAAATAATAAGTGTTGTTTGATAAAAGAATCAGCCTGTAGATTCCAAGCTATATTTTTTTTACCAATGGCATTTGTAATGTTAGTTTTGCATAAATATTTATTAATTTACATAATGAATTCATATGAACTCCAAACAATGTGATAATTTTTCAATGCGTATTTTTAAAATAATTTTATAATAATAGAAAAACTAGGCCGTTGTACAATATATTAATTTATAGCTGTAATGTATGCCGAGGCACGATGGCACATGCTTGAACATTTATCAGTTCGTTCTTTGTAAATATTATAAAAATGACTCATGATGCCATAATAGCTGTGTATTTGATATATTTGATTTAAGTAAACTCCATACTGCTTTACCGGCTTTTACTTCTCTTCATTAAGAAGTCGTTTGAATATATTCCCAATCATAGGTTACTACATAAACAATATTGATTTAAATTTCATTTACAAATGCCTATGACACTAAGATTGTGCAAACCTGAAATTCGATTATAAAAAACATAAAAATATATTGAGATGTCCATTGATGTGTATTTGTACGGAAAATTAATCATCAAATTTATTAATTTGTATTGATATCGTTGTTTAGTTTGTATACGGAAGATCGAGAGTTCAACGGAAGTATTTCGCTAAAGGAACATTATAACCGACCGACTGATTTAGTATTGAATCGCATGGATCAACTTGTCAGAGGGCTATCTACACAGAAGACACAAAAAGTCGATATGCTATTTACAAAAACGGTTGGTACTTAAAATACGATCAAAATGACGTAATTTCTTATTTATTTATTTTTTTTACAGATAAATAATGAAGATGTACATAGAATAGATTGTATTAAAAATATTTAACTACCTTATGTATAATATTATGTTTAAATATTTTGTTTAGCTTACAAACTACTTATACACTGTTCATCCAGAAAATTTGTTTGGGATGGATGTTGTCAGTTTGGATTTACAAAGAAACCGCGATCATGGTATTCCAAGTTACACAAACTTTAGAGAATAATGTGGACTAAAAGCAATAAGAAATGTACAAGATTTAGCCAAAATCATGGTGGAAGGTGTAAGTTCAAACGTATTTGAAATATGTAATCGTCTGATACTTCTTACTTTATTCCTGTATAATATTATATATAGGCATCTGAAAAATTATTGAAGCAATACAAACATTGGAAAAAAATAGAGTTATTGGTAGGTGCATTATTCGAGAAACACGAAGACGACGCAATGGTTGGTCCAACGATGAGGTGTATCATCAGAGAACAGTTCGTAAGGACGAGAATTGGAGATAGATATTTTTACGATTTGCCAAAAGCGTTCAATGAATGTTAGTGCATTTGAAATATTTTGAATGAATTATTTTTAATTAAACTATGTTTTTAAATTCAAGATCAACTGACAGAAATCAGAAAAGTGACCCTTGCCAGAGTCTTTTGCGATAACAGCAATAATGTCACAACAATGCAGAAACGGGTATTTTTAGTACCTACAGTGGATGATTTGATACGTTGTGATTCCCAATTAATTCCGAAAATCGACATCAATCAGTGGTCAGAAATAGTCAATACATTTCGAAAATGACATCATACAAAATATTAATAATATTTATGTAACTATTTAATTAGGTATAGTGTTTAATGTCAATAAAACAACAGTAATAGTTTATAAGAATTAAAAGTTTTCTTATATTTAATAATCAATTAGATAGCATAGTTTCACCATTAGTTGAATATTTTTGCTTTTTACCTATTTATATATAGATCTAAGCAATGTTTTTTAGTCACTGAGCGATAATAATTTATTTTACCATTTAAAAACAATATATATACTGGGTGATTTTTATATCAAACACTCATTATTCAAAAAAGTATTGACTTTTTCAAAATATTTTTTTACATATTTTTAAGTTATTAAAAACCAACGCTTTTATTAAAAAAATATTATTTTTTTAAATATTTTTTATCCTTACAATTTTTTAAGTTTTTTACTTTTTTGAATGGCAACACAGTTTTTTAATTTCATATTCCAAAGCAGAATATTTTTCTAAAAATGTTGATATATAAAAATCGAATTTAGGAGGATTAATTTATGAGTTATAAGTATTTAAAGTTATGACAAGCGGAGTAGTGGACAAACATTTTGCGGGGTAACTCCGTACCCCACTCGATTCTGCCAATCTAAACTTCAAATACCTATAACTCATAAACTACTAGCGCTAAATTCGAAATTTTAAGGTAATGATTAATTAAAAAAATAGCTTTATTAATTTATGAAATTTTAAGTATAGGTTACAATTTGAAAATCAAAAGTTGATAGGTTAGGTTTATCTAATAAATATAAGGGTGGAAAATATAAAAAAAATAAACAATTCAAGAAGAGTGTAAATCTGCAATTTTGACAAAAAAAAGTCAATACTTTTTTAAATAATGAGTTTTGTTTGATAAAAGAACCACCCTGTATATGTATATAATATGTACCATCTGATTTGCAGAAATAATTAATAATTATTTACAAAACTAAAAAAAAATTTTTTTCTAAACTCTCAGTAATTAGAATTTTTTTTTTGCTCTCTCGGTACGTTCAACTACTCAACAATTCGAACTCTCGGTAGTATAAAGTTTTTCAACAGTCCCGTCAACTTCGAATTATCAATAGTCGATTGTATGATATTGTGTAGTTAGAAAATTATTGACATTTTACATTTGTCTATGATGTAATTATAGTTTTGTAATGTGCAAATCGATTCCATTATAACGCGGGATGCGTGTTTCGGACTTGTTTTAATTTGTATACTGTACAAATGTGCACAGCGATTGCGTGCACTACTGCACCATTATTATACACGGCGATAACGTTCCGTCGCGGAAAACTGTCCAATTGTTTGGCCTTCGAAAAAAAAACCAATCCAAATATTTTATTATTTTCATAATATATTTTCAAACCACTGGTCACGGTCGTACATAAGATGCCAGGTCGCCGGCGGCCGGTACTCGTCCACTTGGGCATGGGGGTAAGAGTCGACGGTGTCGCATTGTAGTCATTCGTGATGGTTGTTTATAAGGTAGTAGACAGGTCGGTGCGGTACCTAGGGTTGCCAACTTTTATAATCTCAAAAACTGGACACCTACCGAAAACCTAACCTTTATGATTGTCATAAACTTATTTATGATAAAATAAATAATAATTATAAATAATTTTTTTTTAATTATATTTTTTTTTTTTTTTTTTACTATATTTCTGATAGTAGAATGTATAAGTAAAAGTATATAAAACATGTAAATTAATTGAATAAATATATAATAAATAAAGTTATTGTATATTAATTAAGTACTACTCTTTGTTACAGTACAGTCATACACTGAACAGGAACCAGAAAATCTAAACTTTCCAATCGAAACCTGGACTGTTGGCAACCCTATGCGTACCGTGTCAGTTTCGTGAACCGAACGAACGAAATTCTTATAAAATATGTGATTCATTTATACACTTATATGTGTTTGTTTGGAAAATGTAGTGGTAGTATTGGTTACCTGTAGTAGGGTGGGTTTGAACACAATATGCTCTTTGTTCGCCGATGCCCCGGCAGCGTATTTCAGAATACTAACTGATAGTGTCCGAAACTGGTTAGCCTCTGTAGTGTGTCTGTTCACTACAATACTTAACTGATGATTCGATAATACGCGCCCAGGCATGGCCAACCACTCGTATGACCACAAGCATCAGATTATCGACGTCGGATCATAGAAAAGAGATTAAATAGAAAGGCGACTCCCGTGAAACGTTTTGATACTAAGTTCGATACTAGCGCTCCCGACGGTTGTCTTAATTACTAAACAATCGATTGTCAACCATCGATATTACTGATAGAATATCGATATTTATACTATTGTATCGATATAATTGCTATGGAAATTATTTTAAAAATTAAGAATAAAATTTTCAAATATTCTAAATAAAATAAAATAATATACTCAATTCATTATGTCAATAAATATTTATTAAGTCATAAAACATAAAATGTATACAATTATTTACATAGTACAAACATAATTTTTGTCATAAAATATTAGAATATATACAATTATTTACAAAGTACAAACATAATTTTTGTCAGGGTTATAGATTTATACATAATAATATCTACGTAAATATTTAATTAAAAACATCAAAATATTAGTTCAAAATACAACTAATTATTTACTATTTTTTTACATTGTGTCATTGTTATCATAAAATACAATTAATTTAATACAGAGGTATTTGCTAAAGGTAAATTAATGCAATAATTTTGTCTATACATAATTAACATTTTGCCGTAACAAAACCCTTTTTTTTTTTGAATATTTATCATGATAAGAAATAGCAGCAAGTTTTATAGGATCAGAAGTGCAGTTGTTTTTTTCTCCTTTACTCAAAATACGATTTATATGGTTTACATAGGAATAAATTAATAGTTTACAAGCTGTTTTGAGAAAAATTTTAAATAAATCATGTTCACTGCAAACTAAATTTTGGATAGGCACATTCTGAGAAACAAATGAATACAATTCACCAAATGCATTATTTTTATATACATACTTATGGAAATTAGAATTAAACAGATTTATTATCAAACTGTACACATCTATTGTTTCTTTATCCGGGTAAAATAAGTGACATTGTGAATATTGGCGTTCTTGAATTAAAAAATGTTCATCCAAAGGATAAGTAGCACAAAGTTTTGAAATGCAGGTAGAACAATTTTTAGTCAATTGCTTTACTTTTTTAATAATCCACCCACTAACATAAGCTCTACTGCCAGAGGTTATAATATTATCGTTATTGGGTGGCATTGACACTAAAGTAGTTTGTAATTGGTCATTACAATCAGCTTCTTCAACAACAGATTCAATTGGTATTTCATTGAATAAAAATTCTTTTAAATTATCTAAGACTCCATCGCAGTCGTCGTCTTCACAGTTTGCACCAACGGAATGATTAGATGTAAAATTATTAATAACAAGAGCTTTAAAAGAAGAAATGAAGTTCGCAGGGGTTGGGTTAATATTTCGTATTCCATGACTTCTTATTGAACCAAAAAAGTTTTCAATAGGGTCCTGGTTGAAATTTCTAAGTAAAACATACTTGAAACCATCTTTCAATAGTCTTTTACAAATTAACTGCATTCCTTTAATAGTTCTTGTCCAATTTGAAACTGATGGAATTGATTTATTTGTTTCATACTTCATGGTACTTAGGACATCAAGACATTTTGGCCAAAACTTCCAATGAGGTGAATTTAATGTTACTGCACTACTAAGCTCTTTACCTGGGCTAGGCTTGATCACATTTCCGTTGGCACTGTCAAAAAGGTTGTCAATAAATAGGCATAATTGGCCAGTATCTTCTGCCCCAGAGTCAATGCCTTTGTATTCTATAACAATTAATAAAAACTATAAGTACTGTATAAAATGAAAAATAACATTAATTGTTCAAGCAATAACATAAGTTGAAAATAATATTGTTTCATGTTTTTAAATGGTTTGTTACAAATATATATATAGCTTACCAGTGAAGTTAGAGTTGTTTGTCATTATGGCCATTCTCTTCATGATTGCTCCAACACGCTGACTGAAGACTTGGGCTGCAATTGATACCTTCATTTTTTTAATTTTTATACTTGATTTCAACCGTTTGATTAAAACTGATGTCAAGTATTGGCTATATGCACCCAATACGTAGATATCTTATTATCTTAAGTTATAGGAATAACTAAGAAGTAAGAACATTTAGGCTGACAAAACATATATCACTATAGAACATATAAACAAAAAAACAAATATTACAAAATATTGAAAATTTCAACATATTATATAAACTTAAAATAATATATTTACCTGGTAAATTCAGAGTTGGCAATGAATTAGTAATCAACTTTTTAAATCCAGGACTTTTACAAGTTTCTTCAAAATGCTTATCACACATAACAAAAGATTTATAAACTATGTCAATTGGTTTATTTAATAATTTGTTATTTCCTGATCTCTTCACCCAAGCGTCAAATGTGTTTTTTTCTTTTGGAAACCTATGACGAAGAACAGTTTTGTCAGTGTATTTGGTGTCACAACCAATCACAACACAACTATTTGACGGCATGGCGAAACAGTAACAATTATTCACCAAAACTATTAATTTAACAATTAAAAACAAAAGCAAGTTAAATTGAAAATCGTTAAAACGGAACAGTTTTGAAAAATTAGTAAAACCGTTATGGCGTTGCGTTATGTGGTTATGTCGATACTCGATGACGCGTCACTAGATGTAAACAAAATTACTGCCGAGTGCTGGAACGGCAAAAACAGAATGACCCGTCACGCAAATATTTATAATTGTACGCGACATATATTACGTTGGTATGGCGCGTGTCTTAAAAGTGTATATCAGACCCACCGTATAGAGTTATACCCCCCTGCGTCGGATCGTCGCGCCGCCGCTACCACTGGGCCGAAGTCAGTAAGAAACAAAACCAGTTATTAAAACGCACTCTGAAATCTCGGTCATACCTCGATAACGAATCGATAAACCCGAGGTGTTAAAATATTTCAGTTATTAGCCGAGTACTTTTAGTGCCTTAACGATACAATCAATACAAATTCAATCGCACGATAGCAGCCAACGGAAAGAATAGAACAGAATAAAATTCGTATATTAAACAAAACAATTTTATTTACGGTGAGTACCAAACGTTCATTTATAGAATAATAAGTAATATTGACTGTCCAGAATTTGATATCAGTTATGGTAGGACAAACAGCAGACGAGGCCTTAAATATATCTATTAAATTTAAAATTAAATATCCAACATTATAGTATAGTTTATACAATAATAACGGATTGGTAGTTAGATACCAAATAAAAATGTGCGAATTCGATTAACATTAGAGAATTATTACTAAAAAAAAAAAAAGTTTACATTGAACTTATTGTAATAATATAGTAGTGTGGTATAGTGTTGCTTTGGGGGGGAGGGGCGTAGAAACTTAAACATTTATTTATGTTAATATCATGTCATGTTATTATATAATTAAAACACATCAATATTAAATTAAATTTTTGTAAACAGCTGAAATGGTAAAAAGATAATATTGTATACGCGAAGGATATTTGCATTGTTTATGCCTATAGGACTAATGAAACTAAATTAAAACTAAAGTCGATGAATAAAGATTGTAAAAACAGAAAATAATATCAATTTTTATTTTTTATTATAGTATATTATTCATACTTATTTATATTACTATATTAGTTGTATTGTGTATTAAAATATTCATAGGAATCTCATTATTCAAAACATAGAATCATAGTTAATAGCATCAATTCAGCTATATTAATACATTTTATCAGACGCAAATATTCACTAAATTTAATAAACGAAAGTAATTAGTTCTTAATATGACATATAAATAATAATGATTAGTGTTTATTATATTAAAATCATTTGAATAAAAAAAAATTCTAAAAAATTTAACAAGCTGATATGTTATAGTGATTAGTTCATGAGAAGTAGATGATAATTGGTAAATGTATTTTAATGCAATCAATATTATTTATTTAATTTAATAATATAATAATTTGTATTTAATATTCAAAATTATAATTATGATTAATAAAATAATACATATTGCTTTGATGATTACAGCTGATAATTATTAGCAGAATGAATTCCTCGATATCTATAAATCTGTTAATCTGTTTGTTGGTATTCTCACCTTCGTTTTGTAAAGGTATGAATAGTAATTTTAGTTGTTGTTTTGTACATTTACATATTTTGAATTTGATAACCTTAGGAAACTGGTACCAAAATATCAAAATCGGAGAATTAGAAAAATATATTGATCAAGCCAGCAGTTTCGGAAATCATGATCTTGGTCAATATATTGGTATGGATATAGGAAGCCCGCCTCATGGACAACTGATCAATTCTCAGCTTTCCGAAGAAGGATATTCAGTTTATTGGAATGCCGAAATTATTACCAAAGCTTCGGACTATATAATTAGAAGCTACTGTCCTAAGTATAATCACACAATACATACATATTATAAATCTGTAAAAAAAAATAAATTTAATATGAATAAATTAAATGATCATTTCAGTTACTATGTTGGTAGTCAAGAACAATGTGCCAAAGACATATCGAAAGTGAAACTAGACAAGACTTCCTCGGGTCACAAGTGTTTGGCCATGTATTACAATGCAACTGCGTGTATAAGAATGAACATGAACTACCGTAGTCCTGATGGTTCTTGTAACAATTTAAAACGTTCCTCTTCAGGAAAGGCGACTACACCTTATAAACGTTTGCTGTTTCCCGCCTATGCTAATAGTTTATATAGTAATATTTCTTAATAATATTGTTTTAAGATTTACATATGTCGATTTTATTCTAAGATTTTATTAATTGTTTACACAGGTGTTTCGGATCATTATTCAATTCATTCACCGCCCAATGCAAGAAAGCTTAGTGTAGCACTAGTCAACGATGATAATTCACCAGATGACTTCAAAACAATGACGATGGCGTACTGGACGATTTTTATAGGCCACGATCTGTCACATACAGCAATTTCTGGCACGAGTAAGATTATTACTACATAACCATATACATTGATTAATTGCAGTAATTAATGCATGCTTACGAATATTAAATGTATAGTGAAAAGCGACAAATCAGTGAACTGTTGTGATCGTAACGGACTGAATCTATCTCCTCGAGACACTAACGAATTGTGCATGCAAATAGTGGTAGAGGACGGTGATCCATTTTATAACATGAAGAATCTTACGCCAAACACTATAATTCGGTGCATGAACTACGTGCGCTCGGTGCCAGCAGTACGGTCCGATTGTACTTTTGGTCCCAGGGAACAAGTAAGAATTGTATAAGATAATCCTATAACGATGAACGTATATTATATTATGTTTATTTCAATAACTAAAATTATGTAAATGGTGAGGTGCACAATTTTATAACATTATTAAATATTCACAACAGACCTTCCGGATTTAAAATAAATCATACAAATTATATTTGTAACCAATTTTTCGCAGATGAATCAAGCTACTCATTATTTAGATGGGTCGATGGTATACGGTACGTCGGCGAAACGGACGTGGTCGTTGAGGACCAAGTCGGATGGACAATTGTTGACGAACATGGGGTGCTATAACAAAAAACAATGTGACACGTTACAGCCGCAGTATTTGCCACTGGAAGTTGTCGATTCGAACGCGTGCCAGTTTGGCAGTGGCACGTGCTATAAGACTGGCGATAATCGGGCAAACGAGCTGCCCCAAATGACGGTGATGTACACTTTGTGGATGAGGGAACATAATCGGTTGGCCAAACTGCTGTCCCAAGTCAACCCGCATTGGGACGACGAACGTATTTTTCAAGAGGCTAGGAAAATTGTGATAGCGTGCATACAGCACATCACGTACGCCGAATGGTTGCCAGCGCTGCTAGGTCAAAACTTTATTAGGCGATACGGACTTGAACTGTCGACGAATGGGTACAGTAACGCGTACAACGAGAGCACTGACCCAAGCGTTAGCAACAGTTTCGCGACCGCTATATTACCGTTCGCTAATTCCATGATTAGCGAATCCATTAGGTTTGTGTAAACAGTATTTTAGAATATTATTGTCAATGTTTTTGTGTTTTTGTTGGTTATATTGTGGTGATGATTTTAATAATTAAAATATGAACAAATTTAGTTAATGCTGGATTGGACAAATGTGCCATACTGAGTTTTTTGTACTTTATCGGCTCACTTCTAAAGCCAACATAAACAATCATATAATTTGTTAATTTTTAAAAGGCAGAGGATTAACGAGTTAATATGTAAAAAGTTTAGTTATTTTAACTTAAATTTTTAGTTCATTGTTTTAATTAACTTAACTCGTTCATATCTTTGTTAACATAAAATCGACTTATACCATTTTGATTATTCCCATTTGGTTGATAAATTAATTTTTTAAATGCATAGTATCCAACAAAAATGTATTTATGTGAAAATTTCGATTTGCATATCATAATCGTATAAAAAACAAATTATACATTCAAAACTATCTATAGCTTTTGTATTATACATTGATACATATATATATATATATATATAATTCATATACGAGTTACGCTGTTATTAAAAATTGGTAGGAAACTAGGAATTTTGAATACCCTAGTCATTAAATACAAATCTAATATAATATAATATAGAGAGGGATTCTTTTATCAAACAACACTCATATGGTGTTTGTGTGTAAATACCACCTAACATACACCTATTACACACTAACACCACCCAACTTTGGGAGGCTATATCTTGTAAACGGATTAACGAAAAATAAAAATTTAAACGTAAAAATTCATTGAAGAAATAGCCTTTTAAGTTTATGAAATTTTAAGTATAGGTTGTCATTTTAAAATCAAAAGTTGATAATGGTTTACCTGATAAATATAAAGGTGAAAATATTTAAAAAAAACATATAGCTCTAGAACAAGATGGGTCTAAAATTTAAAAAAAAAAAGTCAATAGTTTTTGAAATAATAAGTGTTGTTTGATAAAAGAATCAGCCTGTAGATTCCAAGCTATATTTTTTTTACCAATGGCATTTGTAATGTTAGTTTTGCATAAATATTTATTAATTTACATAATGAATTCATATGAACTCCAAACAATGTAATAATTTTTCAATGCGTATTTTTAAAATAATTTTATAATAATAGAAAAACTAGGCCGTTGTACAATATATTAATTTATCGCTGTAATGTATGCCGAGGCACGATGGCACATGCTTGAACATTTATCAGTTCGTTCTTTGTAAATATTATAAAAATGACTCATGATGCCATAATAGCTGTGTATTTGATATATTTGATTTAAGTAAACTCCATACTGCTTTACCGGCTTTTACTTCTCCTCATTAAGAAGTCGTTTGAATATATTCCCAATCATAGGTTACTACATAAACAATATTGATTTAAATTTCATTTACAAATGCCTATGACACTAAGATTGTGCAAACCTGAAATTCGATTATAAAAAACATAAAAATATATTGAGATGTCCATTGATGTGTATTTGTACGGAAAATTAATTATCAAATTTATTAATTTGTATTGATATCGTTGTTTAGTTTGTATGCGGAAGATCGAGAGTTCAACGGAAGTATTTCGCTAAAGGAACATTATAACCGACCGACTTATTTAGTATTGAATCACATGGATCAACTTGTCAGAGGGCTATCTACACAGAAGACACAAAAAGTCGATATGCTATTTACAAAAACGGTTGGTACTTAAAATACGATCAAAATGACGTAATTTCTTATTTATTTATTTTTTTTACAGATAAATAATGAAGATGTACATAGAATAGATTGTATTAAAAATATTTAACTACCTTATGTATAATATTATGTTTAAATATTTTGTTTAGCTTACAAACTACTTATACACTGTTCATCCAGAAAATTTGTTTGGGATGGATGTTGTCAGTTTGGATTTACAAAGAAACCGCGATCATGGTATTCCAAGTTACACAAACTTTAGAGAATATTGTGGACTAAAAGCAATAAGAAATGTACAAGATTTAGCCAAAATCATGGTGGAAGGTGTAAGTTCAAACGTATTTGAAATATGTAATCGTCTGATACTTCTTACTTTATTCCTGTATAATATTATATATAGGCATCTGAAAAATTATTGAAGCAATACAAACATTGGAAAAAAATAGAGTTATTGGTAGGTGCATTATTCGAGAAACACGAAGACGACGCAATGGTTGGTCCAACGATGAGGTGTATCATCAGAGAACAGTTCGTAAGGACGAGAATTGCAGATAGATATTTTTACGATTTGCCAAAAGCGTTCAATGAATGTTAGTGCATTTGAAATATTTCGAAT